>NC_051218.1:41924199-42024199 GCF_015220715.1 Pygocentrus nattereri | reverse complement strand
TGTTCCTCTAGTACTTGAAGGTAGTCAGGGGTCCCTTGGAGCTTTGCTTTTAGTTCATAATACTCACTTTTGCGCTGCTCAACAACTATCTTACTGTGGTTGCCCCCTATTAATGACTTTTTCATTTTTTTGTCATGTGGTTTCTCGGGGTAACGGATCTCAAAGCCACTCACCCCTATACTGTTGAAATCCTTTTTGTTCTCCAAGTAGTTGTGGAGGAACATGCTGGACTCTCTTCCTGGCAAGAACTCATCTAGCTCGTCGATGGTACTCAGTCTTTTCCTGGCATCCAGACTTAGAGAGTCCTTGTCTTTATCTGTGCTGGTGCGCAAGACCATTTTCTGTCTCTGGGAGTCGGCGAACTTGAAGCCGGACTCAGCGTCTCTGAGGCCACACGTATGGGCTTTGCTCATGTGCTCGATGGTCTGAGGGATAAAGGTCTCTCCGCCGAGGTCGTCCTTCTTATTGGATTTGTGATTGTGCCTCCTAAGCTGGAGCTGCATGGAGCCACACTCCTGGCTGCCCAGGCCTTCTTGCCTCCCAGCAGGCTTTTTGTTCCGTCTCAGCACAAAGACCAGCAGGCAAAAAGCAACAAAGACAGTAAGGATCAAGACCACCAGTATACTCAGGATCATGATGGACAGGGGCACCGGCCCACCAGGAGGCGCCTTGCCAACACCAGCAGGTGACATGGACGTGACCACGGGGGTGGCGCTAGTCAAGATAAAGGGAGGCCTAGCAATGAGCTTGGGGCACAGAATCTCGTTTTTTAGTTCTCGTAGCTCGATGTTTGCAAACTGCACTGGGGATGCACATCTGACCTCCTTGGCAGCGACCCCCTCGTTTAGTTTCTCCAACCACAGTTTCAAAGCAACTAAATCACATGAGCATTCCCAGGGATTGCCCTCCAGATCTATTTGAGTGAGCGATCTAAGCTGGTCCAGCACACCACTCACGGGCAAAGTCATGAAGTGATTGTTCTTCAGATTCAGTCTAGCGAGGGGGACGCCAGCGAAAATGTACGCAGGGAGGCTTCTGAGCACGTTGTTGTTTAAATACAAGAGCTGCAAATTTGGCATGGAGTCAAATGTCCCAGCTAACACCTCCTTTATGGCGTTGTATTCCAAATACAAGTACTGGAGGTTACTGAGCCCGAGGAACATTTCAGGGTGAAGCTGTTCAAGTTGATTGCCGTTGAGGTATAACCTACGGAGGTTGGTCAGATTTCCAAACACACCTTTTTGGATGGTGGATATTTGATTACTGCCCAGGTGTAACAGATCTAATCCCTCAAACCCTTGGAAGTCAGTGGGGCTGATATTTCTAATGTAATTACCACTGAGGTGCAATTTCTTGGCGTTTGGCGGCTTAGGTATAAGATCAGCTAGACTCTGGATATTCCTTTCCTGACAACTGACACTAATGCCAAAGTCAGATGGGTGAGCTTTGCAAGTGCAGGGCTGGGGACAGGAGAGGGGAGGGATTCGGGTTTGATAGGACACAATTTGGCCATTTTTACCCACTGGAATACCGGCAACAATACCGTTGCCATAAATTTTGGAGGGGTTTGTAGTTTTGGGTGCTTTGGTAACTAAGGATGCTATCGTGGATGGCGCAATGATGGATGTGGTGTGCCCACCCTCTGGCTGGGAGGGGGGCATCCTCACATCAAAGTCGCTGCCAACTCCCATAGGGCACAGTTCTTGTTTGTTGGTCTCCTTCAACAGCCGACCGTACAGATCACTGGGAGTCTCGCATATAGCCTCCCCAATGAAAATGTTGTAGGGCATATTCTCCAACCAGGCTTTCAGAGGTAACAAATCACACGTGCAATTCCACGGGTTGTCATCCAACTGCAATTCCACTATCCTCCCAATGTGCTCCAAAACTCCGAGGTACGGGAGCTTCTGTATCCGGTTCCCTCGTATATCCAAGTGCGTGAGGGAGGCGAAGCGAAAAATGTTCTCGGGAAGGCTCTGAATAAGGTTGTCATTTAGAATTAGGACCTTCAGCTTATGCAATTTGTTGAAGGCTCCCTTCTCGATATACTTGATTAAATTGTAGTCGGCCTGGAGGTATTCCAAGTTCTCGATCCCCCGGAAAGTGTCAGCCCGGAGCTCTGTTAATTCATTGTTATTTAAGTGCAACTGCTTTAACGCACTGAGCCCCATGAAGGCCCCTCCCTCAATGTTCTGCAGTTTGTTGTTGCCCAGCTGAAGAGAGACTGCGTGTGTGAAATTCACAAAAGAGTTGGGGTAAAGAATGTACAAAAGGTTGTTCTGGAAATTCAGATGGTAGAGGCTGGATGCTGGAGGGAGCAGCTGCGTCGGTCTGTACACAGTTATTTTCTCGCAGTTCACATAGAGGACGTTCTCGATGGACATGCAAGAGCAAGCGCTGCAGGTCTCAGCCGAGAGGTCAGAATCCGAGTCGGAAAACGAGCTCGATACGGAAAAGGCCAACAGAACGAGCAGCAGCATTTTTGCCTCTTAAAAATCCCCCAGAAAACCATTTAGTAACCTTAGAAGGGGGGAAAACAGACAAACAAGACAATCAAAACAATGTTCGATCCCCACACTTTCATGCAGCAACACAGCAAGATTTCACAGCAGTGATGTTTTATAATCTCCCTCTGCGCGGACGGGAGAACTTGATCAAATCAGTCACCTGCTTTCTGCCTGATGTCTAATAACGGCTGAGATGTGTAGATGTCAACCGAATAAAACGGAATCTCTCTCTCTAGTGACACAATAACAATGAATAACATGATAAACTGACTACAGCTATTTTAAATTATCAGCATATTTTACAGCTTAGGAGAGGGGAAGAAAGCTGCCCGTGGAATACAGAGGAGGATTCTCGTTCTCAGAGTATTTTCATCCCACCGGGGTCTACTAATTCACCATTTCTGTCCCAAAACACTGCCCAGAAGTAGAAGTGATACTAGGGAGCACAAAAAAAGGGCTGAAAACTCACCCGCAACGTCCCAAAATATCGTCTATCGTCCCTAAAGATGATGACACCGCAGCAGAGGGAATGCTCCCGTTCAGTCCAGCTTCAGACTCTCAGCCTTCGCGTCTCTTCCAGTCAGGCTCCACTTGTTCCCAGCGCACGCTCTGTGGCGAAATCCCAGCCTCGCGGAGCTTGCGCGAGGCATCTCCGAAGCTCTCGCCACTCGGCAAGGACGGTTTTACCTCAGAGCCGACGAAGGCGCGTCGCTCGGGCGCAGGCACGAGACCAACTCCGGCATTCTCCAGCCGGAGGAGGAAGAGGCGAGGCGCGCGAATGTCAATGATTCAGCTGGAACATCGGTTCAGTTCACGCGCTCGCTCGCTCGCTCGCCAGTTCGCCCCCCCACCACCCCCCTCCACCACCACCTCCTCCTCCTCTTCCCCTCTGCTCCTCTTCCCTCCCTTTACACTTCTTCACCTCCTCAACAGTTCTGAGAGGCGACTGGACGACGCCGTTCAGCCCAAACACAAACCGGACTTGTTCAGCTGCTTCACTCGCCCCCGAAAACGAGGCTCGCGCGTCCCTAACAACGGTTTAATCGCCGCGAAAGAAGGAGATTAAGGCAAGGGTGGGGGGTGATGGTGGTGGTGGTGGTGGTGGGGGGCTATAAAAAGACGTTGAGGAGAAAGAAAAGGGAGATGGGCGACAGAACTGACGCGGGAGATGAATAATTCAGCTGAGTCCGGTACATTCAGAGAGAAAGAGACGCCGCTGTCCACCGCGTCACCGCGACGACGGGGTCAGAAAGTCCACTTTATTCCCGGTCTCGGAGCGAGCGTGGCGGAGCGGGTAGTCCACATCGTCGTCCCTCGGTCTCTCCGTCTCTCAGCGCGTCAGTGCCTCAGCTTGGTGGTTTGGCTGCTGCATTGAGCTCGACCCGCACGGAGGAAATGCGGAGATGCAAAAAAGGGAGGTGGGGGCTGGAGGAGGTGGACAGGAGGAGAAGGAGGGGGGGGGGGGGGGGGGGGGGGAGACGATATATGCGAAGGGAATTCAACTTCAGTCCTCCAAAGAGCTTCTGTAGTGTTGATAAATGCTTTTTTCCCCTTTTTTTGGGATAAATACTCGCCTATACGCTCGTCTCCGCCACGAACGCGATCTTTAAGCAGATTTTAGGCTCAAAAGTCGCTTAAATCGACGTCTCAGGCGTTGGGTATCTTTCTGAGAGGTGCTTTTAAAGGGCACTGGGTGGTTTGGACGCCTGGTTCCAGTCACTACTATTGCAGTTCTGACACTGGCTTTTTCAAAACATGGAACCACTCGGCATAACATCGTAATCATGGAATTATCCAGACATACTGAGCAATTGGTGGAATTGGTGTTTATAATAAACTGATACAGTGTGTAATAGAGCCCCAGGAAGGGTTGGGGACCCTTGGGGGCCGTGGTGTATACAAAAGAGACCTCCAGTGAGCTTCTTTGGTCAAATGACTTGTAAGCTAAGGAACTGGGGTGTAATCTCAAGTGGGACAGACTCCAGCTTGGATGCAGACTTTTTAATGCCGAGGCGGCTGGTTGTAGCAATTAAAGGCACGTATCTGACATTAATGAGGGCCTTCTGAAAGTTAGAGCTAACAAATACACTTGGACAAGAAGATCCTTCAAAGGTTCTAGACGACTGGTGGAGAAATAATTCTATCATTTTTGGTGCTATTTGGTGCCAAAAAGGTTTTACAGAGCCATATACAACACGTCCTCCATCAATCTGAAGAACCATTTCACTTAGAACCACTTAAACATGAAACGGTTCTATGCAGAGCTTATCTTTAGTGGAAAAGCCTTGAAGAGCCATGCTTTTAAGAGCGGATCAGAACTGCTGTTCATTTGCCATTCAGGTACAACAGGCATGGTTACTTTTAAATGAAGCTGGTTTAGTTAAATAGATATCTGTGCTCCACTTTGCAGTGGGGTGAGTTTGCTCTTGGAAAAAGAAAAAAAAAGGCTAGTATGGCGCCCCCATCTGGCCGAAAAGCGGAATGATCCACAGATGATGAATTTTTTATGCACTGTTGCTTGCAGTTTATCAACACTTGCTCATGAAAAACAAAACAGAATTTATAGGCCTGTGAATTAACACATCCGTACTCATTCGCATCCCATATCTGGCCATTTGCGCGCTGCAGGCGACGTCCTCAGAGTTAGGGCAGTCACAAAGTGTCCCCGCTCCTCACACGCACATGCTGACCAGCAACGGTCAGAAACATGCCCTGTTAGTGCCTCTGTACCATTTAAAGGCAGGGAACAAGTGTTCCTAAGCCATCGTGAGACTCTGTTATGTGTTTAAGGCCCGTGGAGGAAGCCTTCTCTCTTCCAACTGCTCTTATTAGAGAAGTTGTCGAGCCATGCAGTGTACAGCAGCAAAGAAAACAATTTTTTGGCCTCCTGAAAACAGGAAGCAAAATAACATAAAAGCCCCCGGGGCTTTTTCCCGCCCCCGTTATTAGCTGGGTAGCCGTGGAGCAGTTTGGGATTGTCAGTAAAGGTGTTTTTGGTAGGGAGTGAGTGTGTGTGTGTGTGTGTGTGTGTGTGTGTGTGTGTATATGTGTGTGTGTGTTGAGGGGGGGGGTGCGGGGTGGTGGTGGCTTCAGACACGATGTTTAGCACGAAGCGACAGCTTTTGCTCGCTGAATACAGGGGGTCGCGCTCATAGGCGTCTCTCCCTCTCCCGGGCTTCTGTCTTTGATATGCTAAACAGCTGCCTATTTTTAACCAGCAAAAGGAAAAGAGAAAATGAAGTGGAAAAAGGAGAAAGCAAAAAGAAAACAGATAAGCAAGTAGGTAGTGGTGACAGCGTAATGTCTTCTGTTGTTTGTTTGTCTGTTTGTTTTCGGCTCGTTTGGATGGATGTTGCCATTCTTTCTGATGACTCATTCCGAGAGCTTACTGTATGCTGATTGAAAGCGCCGTGTCTGTTCTTAATGTATGCTTCTTGTAAAGAAACGTATAAGACGACTTAGCGGCCCCACAAACTGCAGCGCGGCTGGTTATTGGCAATGTAGTTGAATTATTATGGAATTTTTCTTCTCGAAGATACGTCTCGTATCAGAAACGACGTTATACATTGATGGATTCACTTTGTGCTTAAAGGATTAGTTCAGTGGAACATCAAATATACACTATTCTTTCCCTTTAAGTTAGCCAAGACTTGTTTGGTGTCCACAGTTTGCTCCCTTAGTTTTCAACTGGAGCTGGAATGGAGTTCAGCCGCTGTCGTTCCTCGACACTTGTTTGACCACCAAGCCTAAGTTCTATCTATGGTTTGTAAAATAAAACAAATTCAATTTGTTTGTTGATAGAAAATAAAAAGAATCGAACGAACTAAGAAATACGAGAAGACTCTTCAGAATTCAGAAGTGCAGGTTCTTTATTCCTTTTGAGCATGGAGAATGTTTTCCAAAGGCCGTTGGATGACACTCCCAAATACACAGAATTTGTACACATGTTTTATACCCTCGGTAAAGGTGGGGTGACATCGCCCCACCTCTTTTTTGTCATCTCCTGGTTTCACAAAACCACTATTATATCCAAGTTGACCTTCATATGTCTATGAAATAGGGTCTTGTTTGAACCATTATCTCCAAGTCTTGTCTGAATCCTTTTTTAAAAAAAAAAACATTGTGCCAAGCACATGCTGGTACTTTTCCATCTCGGTTTTTGGCCTTGAAAGGTTCACAAGTTCACTCTTTCCCTGTAAAGTATCTGTCTTCTCTCTTACGCCTTACTGAGGTTGTTTTAGGGCACTTACTCCAGTGTGCTAGGCCTTTATTTATGGTTTATCCTGCATAATACATGGCATTTTAATTTTGAGAATCTTTAATTTACATCACCGCCTTAAATGCTGAGTTTTGGGCGGTTTGTTTATTTTTACAGCCTCAGAAACCACCTAAGCAAATCTGAAATTGATTCAAATTAATTGAAAATAAGGCTACAATAAACAGGCTTATGTGTGGCTGAAACGTGAAGAGCTGCCACAAGAAAACGGCAATGTTCAGACAAACTGAGGCACTGTTCACCCAAAGCTAGATTATCATCATGTAAATAAGTCAACAAATAAGTAAATAAATGAATAAATAACAACACATTTGGAACTTTAAAGGCCAATTCCAAGTTTTTCCAAAATTCTACATAATATGCATTTTCTTTTTTGCAGTGGTGGTGATGAACCAGGAATTTGCGATGCTTATAAAATAAAATAGTAAAAAAAAAATAATAATAAATGATAAGAATTAAAATGATCATTTTAAAAAGTTGATCAATGGTGAATATAAGGGGAAAACATCTGTAGATAGAGATTTGCGTACAACACTGCATGTTTCTCTGCACCCGGAATCTTATAGTAAAAAAAAAAAAGTTTGTAAAAAGCACATTTGAGACCAAAAACGTCGTAAAAGAAGATAAAAGATAAATACATTGGGCCTCGTTCGCGAATACCTTCCTATTTTTTTCTTAAGAAAGTTCCTAAGTGAAAAATCCCACGTCAGATTCGTGACGTGTTCTTAAACGGCGGAACTGTTCTCGCCTTTGTGCTCTTAAGTGTCTGTAGATTCTATTCTTATCCAAGAACAAATCCCAAATTAGAAAACATTGGTGAATGTCTGAATCTTCATGACAGTTGGTGAATGAGGCCCAGTGTCTCCGGCATCAAGCAACATATAGTCGCTGTCCAAAGATAAATGGTGCGTTTACATGAGAGAGCTAAAGTTTACTTTACTGTTAAAGAGATTTTTTTATTCCATGTAATTTTGGAGCATTTTTGTTGGCACTTTCATCATGAAATTTGGACAAACAAATACACTCACCTGCCCCTTTTTACTGCTAGTAAAAGGTTGGACCCCCTTTTGCCTTCAGAACTGCCTTAATTCTTCGTGCCACAATTTCAACAAGGTGTTGGAAACGTTCCTCAGAGATTCTGGTTGGTTATTTGAGTTCCTGTTGTCTTTCTATCATTTGGAACCAGTCTGCCCATTCTCCTCTGACCTGTCACATCAACAAGGCATTTTCAACTGACCGCTCACTGGATATTTCCTCTTTTTCTGACCGTTCTCTGTGAACCCTAGAGATGGTTGTGCATGAAAATCCCAGCAGATCAGCAGCTTCTGAAATACTCAGACCAGATCGTCTGGCACCAACAACCACGCCACGTTCAAAGCCACTTAAATCCCCTTTCTTCCCCCGTTCTGATGCTCGGTCTGCACTTCAGCAGGTTGTCTTGACCGCCTCTACACGCCTAAATGCATTGAGCTGCGGCCGCGTGATTGGCTGATTAGTATATGTGTTAACAAGCAATTGAACAGAACCGTACCTAATAAAGTGGCCGGTGAGTGTATCTTCGCCAATGCAATTCATTCTGATCACAGATTAAGACTGGGGTGTTTATATACACACTCCACTTAGCAGTCTGATGAAAATCTCCATTCACATGCACACTACAGATAATCAGATCCAAAATTGTGTGCATGCATAGAATACTGCTTAGTGTAGGCTTTACCATGACAGCAGGTTGTAAGGTTTCATGCGTGGTGTGGTGTGTGAGTCTAAACAAAAATGCTCCCAGACTTTACTTCCTTTCAGCTTCTGGCCATAGTTGTTCATATTCTTTTCTATTCTATTTCTATTCATATTCTTTATATTCTATCTGCTCACATTGGTACAACATTAAGTGAACTGCTGCATTAAGTAGTTAACTAGGGTGGCCAAAATTTTGGTTTCCAAAAAGAGGTCACAGTGGACATGATGGGTGCACTTTGCAGACTGTAAAAAGCAAATATAAAATCAAAACCAAATTCTCAACGTTTAAGGCAATTTAGACATTTTTAGTTTTTTGAAATCACATTTTTAAATCAAAGAAAGAGGACATGTCCTAGAAAAAGAAGACGCATGGTCACTACATTAAGTCACTGGAGGTTGCAAATCACTTTGAAAACATAGGCAATAAATCAACAACACCATTTAATGTGGAACGGGAAGCTGATTTCAGCAGTTTCAGTTTCAGTTTTTGCAGAAACGTTTCCTGCCAGAGATGCGAGAAAATATATAGCTATAGCTGAGCTGCAGAGTAAGCCTGAGCTTTCATTTCTATTATACTATTAGCCAATACTAACATATTAGCAAATACTGAGACATATTCACAGCTAAGATGGTAAAATGATAATGTTGTGGCTCCCAAGGTGGCTTGATTTTTGCTGAAAGGACAAAATGGCTCTTCTTAATGTTTGGGTTGAGGACCCCTGCTTTAAACCTTTGGCTGTGGCCCACTACAAAATCCTGCCAGGGGTAAGGAATCAGGACCCAAACCTGGATGACGGCAGCTAACACACCTAAACATTGCACTTACCCAAGCTGCTCCGGCATTCACACAACCTGTAAACATTGCCATCACATAACTGAAACCCATGAAGGACGCATCATGGGAACCAAAGCGTGCCCTGACACGACAATATCTTGGCTGAATGACAAACAGCTAAGGGCACAATTCAATAAACCTGATATTCTTGGCCAAATGATTCCTCAATAAAACCTTGCAAATGATCTTTAATGGGCATCCATAATCAAGATTAGGTTAGATATGTTCATTCAAAGCTAGGCTGGAAATTGATGCGGTCATTAATGGACGATCAGGAGTAAACTCAGGTCTAGTTCAGTTCTCAGAGATGGAGAGCTTCAGTAGGGAATCATTATTCAAAAGAAGGATGGGTTTCCAATAGTGGGCTATCCGAAATGATCACTCGGAGGGAAAATGAACGGTACCACAACAATCTGCTTTCTGCTTCTCATTTATATATTTTTTCTTTTTACTTTGAAGCCTTCTCTGCCTTTGGATAAAACATACCGTACTGTCACTTTCATTCCGCGTCTTGTACCGCCCTCCCTTAACCCTTGCTTTTCAGTTCTGTCAGTCATACAGCAGGAAAACAAAGCACGTCCCCCAAAGCAGGCAAACAGGCTGATTGTCGGCTGGTCTGCTGAAATAGGATAATGAGAGGAACGATGCTAGGATCTGTAACATACAGCAAAGACCAAATAGGCATAACATTATGACCACCTCCTTGTTTCTCTGATACTTTGTTACCTCCTTTTACCCTGTTCTTCAGTGGTCAGGACCCCCATGGACCCTCACAGAGCAGGCACTATTTGAGTGGTGGATCATTCTCAGCACTGCAGTAACACTGACGTGGTGGTGGTGTGTTAGTATGTATTGTGCTGGTTTGAGTGGATCAGATCCAGCAGTGCTGCTGGAGATTTTAAACACCTCAGTGTCACTGCTGGACTGAGAATAGTCCACCAACCAAAAACATCCAGCCGAGAGCATCCTGTGACCACTGATGAAGGACTAGAGGAGGACCAACACAAACTGTGCAGCAGCAGATGAGCTGTCGTCTCTGACTTTACATCTACAAGGTGGACTGACAAAGTAGGAGTGTCTAATAGAGTGGACAGCGAGTGGACACAGTGTTTAAAAACTTCAGCAGCACTGCTGTGTCTGATCCACCCAGACCAGCACAACACACACTAACACACCACCACCATGTGGTGTTACTGCAATGCTGAGAATGATCCACCACCCAAATAATACCTGCTCTGTGAGGGTCCATGGGGGTCCTGACCACTGAAGAACAGGGTAACAAAGTATCAGAGAAACAGATGGACTACAGTCTGTAAATGTAGAACTACAAAGTGCAGCTATACAGTAAGTGGAGCTGATAAAAATAAACAATGAGCGTAGAAACAAGGAGGTGGTCATGATGTTACGCCTGATGGGTGTATGAGTACAGCAAGGGGAATGTCCATGGGGATTAATAAGAGGAGCGTGCAAATAACTGAGTCTGCGCTCAGGACTGAGTCTGGGCTCGTTGGGAGAGATGCTCGTTATCACTAGTTTGCTCTCTCGCACAAGAATTCCATCTGAACTATGGGTTGTTTGCACAATTCCATGCTTTTGTAAAATGGTAGGCACAAGCTTCATGTGTTGGGTGCTTTTTATTGTTTTCCTTGGATACAAACACCCAGGTGGAACAGTTCAGAGCTTTTGTGCTTCAATGACTTCTTCACTCCATATATGTGTCTGACACTATAAGTCGAAGCAGTCACGCACAAAACGAACTAATCATGCAACGCTACACACAGTGCTGGGAGCTGATAGCTTCCACACATGCAGCAGAGTTTGCTGGAAGCAATTTCAGGAGGACCACAGATCAGTTCTCTGGACTGCTCCCAGGCTCAAAAACAGCTTTCACACTTGACCAAATGAACCAAAGTAGGAAAGCAAGGGGTCCTGGGTCCAGAAAAACTTTGTGTATCCCTAGGGCAGAGTTTGGCAACCCAAATGGTAAGATAAGCCAAAGTGGAATAGTTTCTTATAAAATGTCTCTCAACATTAACCTTTTTACCAGGCTAAAGTCAGCTTCTTGTTCGAATTTTCCTGTTCCACCTTAAACGGGGCCTGAGGTGCCAGAATGTAAATGCTGCACCATTTAAGGTGGAATGGAAGAATTTAAACAAGAAGCTGGTCAATGAGAAGCGACTTCATCTTTGTGACTTTTTAGTGTTACAGGTTAAACAAATACGTCCATTTGTCTCTAAATTATTGATGTTCATATTAAACCTCTCTTTGCCTTTTTGTTAGCTACTAGCTAGGTGAGATTGCGTTGCCATGGTGACCAGCAGTCTGTGTGCCAATCTTCAGGGTTAAAGGGTGAATTTGAGTTATACATTAACAGCAGTGTTTATTTCTAACTGTGTTGAACAATCAGCAGAGCTGATTTTACTGCAAAGGAGGATTATTTTATAGCATGTTGTCAACCCCTGCCCCAGGGTATCCACCGATACCGAGGACCGATCCTATACCAGTGCTCTGTTAGGAAACTTGTTTTGTAGTAGTAAGTTAGTGATTTTTTCTTTTCCTAATAGCAAATTCGAGCAAAATTGTCACAATATACCTGCCTGCTTAGTAACAGTACTGTGCAAAACTGTACTTAAAACTGTACTTAAAGCTGTACTTAAAGCTGTACTTAAATTCTACTTAAAACTGTACTTAAAGCTGTACTTAAAGCTGTACTTAAATTCTACTTAAAACTGTACTTAAAGCTGTACTTAAAGCTGTACTTAAATTCTACTTAAAACTGTACTTAAAGCTGTACTTAAATTCTACTTAAAACTGTACTTAAAGCTGTACTTAAAGCTGTACTTAAAGCTGTACTTAGAGCACTTAGCTTGGCAATAAGTTTATTTTAGCTTGAAAAACCAACACCCAAGTGTATGCAAAAGTTAGTGCTCCCTAGGACAATGCATGCCTTGTTAGTTTTCAAAGGGAAAATAAGCATCGATTCTCTACAGAGAACATATTACTGTTTATTTGTTGAAATAATATTAGGAAAAAATATCAAATATAACATATGGCAAACATTATGGCATATATCATGTTTTATTTCTTTCTGATGTATTCAACTCCAGTAGTAGTTGTGCACTACAAAGTTTGCTCCCTGTAGCAGATATGCTAACAAACTACCTTATAAAATCAACAAAATGTTCAGTTTGACTGTGGATGTTCAAACTTTTGCATGCAACATAAAAATATGCATAAAGATTTCTTACCTTGAAAAACGTACTTGATATTTTGTAGCCTAGTTTGAACAACAAAGCTTGATTCCAAATGTCCTCCTGGATGCAATCACAGGATTTTATAGGCATCACACTTTATTTCCATAATTAAGCACTGATAACGTAAATCATGTGTTGGATGATGTATTGGCTTCTTCTAGCAAAAGTTTGGAAAGGGTTAAACACACACGCATGCGTAAAATCACTAATTGTTATATTCAAGTTATTTCTATTGAATCTAACATTTATTTCCCCAAGCAACTAAACACCCACTGCCTAGATACATAACTTTTTCATTCAAATTTTCTCAAGTGCCTTAAACATTTGCATAGTACACTGTAAAAAAAGTCTTTGATCACAGACAGTTGAAGTAATTTTATTCAATTCAAATAAATCACTAATAATTTTAAGCTGAATGAAACAATTTCATTCATATTTTTTTTTTGAGGTTGACCTGACAAACCATTTTTTGTAGTCTACTGTACATTTTGATAACGACAAACTGTGTTGTGGCTCCCGATGTTTGATCACAGTATAACCCTATGCAAATGAATATGAATATGAAACTGCTGTATTGGTACTAATGAAGGAGTCAACTAAAACTCTTTCAAAGGCACATTTTTAATTAAACTGCAAAAAGTTGTTTGGTAGTTCAACTTAAAAAAATAATACTAGTTTTATTAGACTTGAACAAAGACTTTTATTAAAATAATGATTAATTCAAAGTATTTACTTAGGATGAAAAAAAAAGTGAATTTAACTGATAAATTTTTAGTGTGGATTTCATCCAGAAAGGTTTATAAAACTGCACTGTAAAAATGTCTCATCAGATCAACCTACAAAAATGACTTCCTGTAGCAGCAAGCAATAAAACTAGTTTCCTCAAAAAATTACTTTGAAAATTTTTTTTATTCAAAGTATTAATTTAGGTTGAATGAAAGTAGTTAAATTACTCGTTACTACATGAAGTAATTTTATTAGGTAGATCTGTCAAGTCACTTTTTACAGTCTACCAATCAAATATATTAGATTGGTGATCACTAATTATAAGGTATGCATATTGAACAACTACAACATACACTGCTTGTGAGTTGGAGACACATTGCCAAGCTCCGTTTTAAGCGATCTTTCTTGGCATAAAGACATTTTGGCCTAAACAACACTGTAAACAGTGGCTCATCAGATCTATGTGGTAACTTCATGTGGTAACAAGTAAATTAACTAAGTTTGTTCAACCAAACTTAGTTTGAATGCTTGGAACGAAGAATTATTTCAATTAAAGCAATTTTCTTGAGTTGAATAAAACTAGCCCAATTGCTTGTTACCACATTAAGCAATTTTAAGTAGATCTGTTGGGCCACGTTTTACAGTGAATGACTGGATAGTTTTAAAACTTTTGTTAAAAGCACACACGGAAATCCTTTTGGTCCAAAGATGATTTAAAGATGTCAAGTAGCTGATGTCACCACAAGGGGTTAAATGCATATAGTCCGTCATTATTTCTTCACTAACATAGTCAACTATTTAAATAATAATATTCATTTTCTCAAAATAAACATAGTTAACTTTTAATTTGCACATTTTGAAATGGTAAGTGTCCCCAGACTTTTGACAGGCAGCGTAAGACATATAAATAATGCATTAGATACTTAGCTTCGTACATCATAGGCATTTTGGCAGCTAAGAGCATGCCGAAAGGGAAGGAGGGACCAAGACGTAACCCACAGTGAAATGTTTATGCCCATGCAGAAACACCCGCCTCTGTTCACTTGCAGAAAAACAGGGCAGCCACTGCTTATGTTAGCAGATCTGTGCCATCTCCTAAATTGCATTTGAGCCTTGTGTCTCTATCGGACAGCCTTTGTCCACAGTAATAGCAAAAGTAGTTACGTTGTAGTCTGCTGGGCGCTGGTCCAAAAACAAAACGTGGCAATTGTGTCTTTTGTTCCGCTCCCATCCTTTGACATTGTAACGCACTGTGAAGAACTGAAAATGGGAAATTATATGGAGCCATGTCCTGCTATTGTGTGCTGGGAGTATTTCCCGGTTTCTGAGAGCCATGGCCTACCTATTAACCGTGGATTTAGCCGAGTAAATTGAAAAGGCCTTGAAATTGAATTGCTGCATTCTTCTTGAGGTGGTGACATTTACCTAGTTATGATTTGTACATTGTAACCAAAGAGAGGTTTTTCTGTAGCTATTCTGCCACGCATGATGAAACTAAATGAACCCAACTCTTTCTAAGCCCTAGTTCAAGGAAACAGACCTGGTATTCTAAGCTCTGGCCCAGCGTAACGGGGTCGACCCTTCTGCTGGTAGGGATAACGGAGTGGAGAAGCGTCTGAGCTGGCCAGCAGACGGACGGTCATGCTGTAACATGCAGCTCAGCGGGGCTTAGAGCAGGTTTTTATCATGGCAGGAAGTCGAGGCAGAAGTGCAAGAAGCCGCGCTTCCTTGGCTTTGACCGCATGGGCTCCTCAACAGCCATGAGTTAGAGATGCTCAGCTGTCAGTTCCGTTTGTCAGGCCTCACCGCTCGAAACACTTTGGAAGAGAAACCTTATGTAAGTGAAAAAAAGGGCAGCCTGAGTTGCATCACCTCCATGGGCATTCGGGCAGTCCAGGTGACTCCAATTCACGTTCTCATTAATGCATCACCCTTGTAAACCAGTGATTACGTTATGTCGATACTCAGGGCCATGTGTGCAGCGTCTGAGGGGGGTTAATCTCTATCTTCGTGGAGGGATGTGGCGTGGCATTTGGAGGCTCCAGCAATTTCTCCCTTACACAATAAACACAACATAAACGAAAGGTCAGTCTTTCTCTGCTTATCACTTTGCCTTTTTGACATTTCTCCCCACCCCTTAAGTAAATATTGAAATGTTTCTGCATGCCGGGTTGCTGTTGCTCATGTGCGGGGGCACACTGCTGGCTCAACATTAATGCCGAGATATTAACCTTCCTATCCACCTTTGGTCTACAGCAAATGATCTCATCCTTGGTGAGCACACAGTTGTTTAAGATGGACAACAAACGGCTAGATGGAGAAAACAACACCAGGCCATGAGAGAATCGTGTTGCAAGTCTGTTGAATCATTTTTAATCTTCTTACAAGGAACCACACTTGCTGAAAGCCCATTTCATGAAGGTCCTGAAGGTTACTAACCTAATGAGGATGAAGAACACTCGATGAGTTCCTACTAATGAGGAACACGTCTCCCCAGGTTTTTTTTTTTTTTTTTTGAGAGTTTCAAGTTTGAAGACATCTTCACATCAAGCGAAAGAACATTTGAAGTTTGCAGGCTTCACAAACACTGAAATGTCAATATCTAAGAAAATTCCAGACAAACATTATTTCGTCATATGTAAGAAACGTCTCGGACTGCCTGGCGTCTGTGCAATTGTTATGAATTTCTTACCCTGTCTCTGTGTTTGTAAGATATATGGGAGGATATAAAAGAGTCAAATCCAAGCTTAAGGAGATAGTTTAAGGCACAGGGACTGCATTGGTAATCAGAATAAACAATGGTGGAGAAGGCGCTTTAAAAGTAACTTTGACTGGCAGGCCAGTTGGTAGTTTTGGTGGTTTTACCTTGAAGCATTCAGTGCTGCTTTTTCACTGAAATAAACACCACATTACTTTTAAATATTCTTTTTGGAAATGTCCTGCAAATGTTTGGGTGGCTTCACTCTCCAAAAGAATGCAGCCAAGCTACTTTGACAGCCTTTCACCTCACCGTATCTGAGCAGTCCAGCTAGCCTTGGACACACCTGGAGGGGTTAGACAGAGAATGCAATATATCTGTCCAGATACGTCCATTTCAGCCAACGCAGTGAAGAGATAGGAGAGATTTTGGCATCTGTCAACAAAATCACTTCATGCCAACAGCGAGGCCCATCTGCAATGTCATCTGAAACTGTTACAATGAGGGTTTGCAGGGACACAGACTTCAGCCGCTCAAGCTGTGGCTTTGACACCATGTCTGGTGGCCTGGATGCCCACAGCCAGAGACAGAGACTGAAATTGGAGATAGGAGCATCAGTAGAAAGTATAGAGCACTGGGGACGCTTTTCGTTTGACAAATCAATGTTTTCTGAAACGCAGATTTTCACTGAGGGGAAACAAGTATTCAGATATTGTTTTTGTTATTGAATATACTTCCAGGGTATGCATCCACTTCAGATTCCCATCTGATGTCTTTTGTCATTGTACTTCTAGAAATAAACAGGACAGTATGTACTTTATTTGAACAATGATACACTATATAGGGGGCCAGGCTTGTGACCAGAAGGTCGCTGGTTTGATCCCCAGAGCCAAGAGTAGGTGACTTAGGTGTCCTTAGGCAAGACACCTAATCCCCAACTGCTCCCTGGGTAGTGCGTATAGGTATATAACTATATATAACTATATGTTCCAGTAGGTAACAGTTTCCTGATGTCGGCCAAACTCAGAATCATCTGTACTATCTGGCAGTTGAATGGATAATTTCCACTGCTTCAGAGTCTAGTGTGATATGCTTTATACCACTCCAGCAGACATTTGGCATGAAACTGAAGTTCCAATGCACAGTTCTTGTGCTGATGTTACTTACAGAGAATGTTTGGAACTCCATAGTGAGTAATACAGTAGAGGATAGGCCATTTTTATATGCTGTTCACTTCAGCTCTCTAAAGCCCTGCTCTGTGAGCTTGCCTGGTCTGCCTCTTTATGGCTGAGCTGTTTTTCCTACACACTTTCATTTCACAGTAACATCACTTACAGTTGACTGGGGCAGATAAACATAAAGGCAAAGATAAAAAATAAATCAAGTTCTACACATTAATGCCTGGTGTGAGCATAAAAGATGTTGCCATTGGTTGAGGACATTCCACCCAAGGAGTGGCAATCTTGGTAAACATGAAAGAACTTCCTTACAGTCTCATGGACGTCATTGTAAAACAACGCTGGAATGGAAAAAAGCTAGTAAATCATAGCAAAAAGCTTTAAACATCCCTTCAGTATAACTGGTTTGATAGAGTGCAAGTGGAAAGTTAATTTGTGTTTCCATTCATGTTTGTGTAAGTGAAAAGAAGTCAACATCCTCTACAGGGAACACATTTAAATATGGCATTTTAGTGCACAGTATCTTTATTTGCTTTGTTTGAGTGTAATATATAACAATATATAGCGTCTGGCTGCAGACACGCACTCTCAGCACTAGTGACGTCACGTGCACACGCACCCTCGGCCACGACGGCAGAAGCAGCCCACAGGCATGGTAACACTTGGCTTCTGCTGCTTAGCGATGTCATCACTTAATCCGTTTTTCCTCCATAACATGGCTAGAAAGTTACATTTAATGTACCTCCCTGTTGAAAAAACAATCATAAAACACATTTAAAGTGTCTGTTGGTTTTCAGGAGTCGCTAATGGCATTCTGTGTTTTCCTGAATAAGGTAGATAAAAGATTCTGGTCGTTTAACCGGGTGTTTTGGGACTGATTCAACATACATTTGATCACTTCCTAAAGGCCTCTAAGAACAGCAATCAAGCCAATTTCCCATTAGGAAGCAAAACCATCAGGTTTTCTTCTTAACAGCCCTGCAAACACAGTTCATTTGTGACAACATACTGCTTCTGTGCCCACAATGCCGTCTGCTTGGTGCTCTCTACGTTGTCACAGTGTTGTAATGTAATATCTCAGAAAGTTGCAATAGCGTTGTCCGACAACTTTCTAGGTGGTTGTGACGGCATCGAAGACACAACTAAAGTAATCAGTACTACATTGACTGTACGTTGTCACAACCTCCTAGCATCCTTAATAGGTCCTGTTTTAATCAATATTACTGTTGATACAGTTTGATAACTGGCTCTAATCACCTTCCGCAAGGCTTTCATGGGTTTCAGCAGTAACATTAGCCTTTTTCTTTTGGGGGTTTTTTTCAGATGTGAACCAGACATTCATATTTAATTGCCTTATTATCAGCACAGCAACGTCCATACACATTTGGTGTAACTCTTGGTGCCCAGCAATTCATGTTGCACTTTTTTCTCATAAAACTAACAAAAACACTGTCATAGCAGAGCGGCACTGACGTTATCAATAGGCTGGCAGTGCATGCCAGGCTGACTGCATGTCTGGAGCCAGACCCTTCTCAACTAGGGAGACAGACAGAATAGATATCTACGAGGTGCGAATGTATAGGTGCGCCCCTCTTACCTTCTAGAAACCCCAAGTGGTACAAACTATCTCTTGGAAAGCAAAGTTTAAAGAGTGCAGGTAAAATACCAAGAACTCAAGTACTTCCCCAACATAACACCCTCTGTTAAACTCAGCAATAAAATGGATTTGTGTACTAAAATGTGTTTCTCCTGAAGGGTGTGATAACTTATTTTAACTTCGGAAAATCAATAAAACGTGTCATTTGAATAGGGGTGCCCAAACTTTTGCATTCGACTGTATTTGAGGGAGGGCGGCACGGTCACTCTGTGGGTAGCGCGGTCACCTCACAGCCAGAAGGGCCTGGGTTTGCATGTTCCCCCCGTGTCTGCGTGGGTTTCCTTCCACAGTCCAAAGACGTGCAGTCAGGCCAATTGGACACACTAAAATTGCCCCTAGGTGTGAGTGTGTGGACTGATGGGCTGGCGAACTGTCCAGGGTGTTTCCTTGACCAATGGGATAGGCTCCAGCTCCCTGTAACCCAGAAGGATAAGTGGCTTAGAAAAAGGGTGTGTGTATTGAAAGGGCCCAAATTCACTTGAAGGAAACTTGCACGGAAGCGAGTTCACAGCTTGTGATTTGAACATTTATGTACTTAGTGATGGAAGGAAAAAAAAAATCTACCCTTTTTATCTCCACCGTTAGTTTTATCTGTGATGTGCATCTAAATGAGATATATAATAGAGAATAAAGAAAGATAAAGTACAAAGAGCTGGCTATGGTGAATCACACAGCCAGTGGTGATGGGAAGATGATCTTGGGAGAGATTGCACATTGCTGTAAATTGCATGCATTGTTAGCGACGGACGCTCAGCCGTAGTGACTTTAGGGAAGATGTAATGCAGGCAAGGCTGTAATTTTACACGACTGCAATCCCGTTAAAAACCATTAAACACAATAGTTTCTGTAATGGAAGGAACACAGTTTCATTGCTTTGACCACCATCATCACCAGCAGCTGGTAATGAAATATCAGAGAGTACAGATTTAATGTAATTAAGAAGCAGAAGAGGCAAAGAGAAGGACTGAACTTGAAATAATAAGGACCACATCAAGCAGCCTGTGACCTATGACTCACGATGATTCAGCTTTCCATCTGATTTCCTCAGTGAGATTTCCTCAGGTTTGTTTTATGGGTCTGTTTTACCAAGCTGCCTTAATATTTGGTGCCAAAATGAATTTTTTGGCCAGTATGTAGCTGGAACTGTCACAAGAGAGTGACCAGGTCAGTCCTAGCAAAAAGCAGAGCAGCAGTTGATAACGTTCTTCTTTGCTGTTAAAATGGATTTAATTTATTCAGCACAACTACTGATGAAAGCAAACTGATGCTGTTCATTACTGCTGCCTCAAGTGGCTCATTGCTTTAATAAAAGTATGGCCAACATAAAATATGATGAAATACATTTGAAGTTATTATTAATATAATCATCATAAACAAGTATTCCGCCAAAAAAATGTAGTTACTTTACGCTGTAGTATAATTCCCAAGAAACCATTAACCGCTGAATGAGGAGACGTGTTACAATGAACATACACTATACTGCCAAAAGCATTCGGTCGTCTGCCTTCACACACATATGAACTTGAGTGACATCCCATTCTTAATCCATAGGGTTTAATATGATTTCGGCCCACCTTTTGCAGCTATAACAGCTTCAACTCTTCTGGGAAGGCTTTCCACATGGGTTAGGAGTGTTTATGGGAATTTTTGACCGTTCTTCTAGTAGCACATTTGTGAGGTCAGACACTGATGTTGGATGAGAAGGCCTGGCTCACAGTCTCCGCTCTAATTCATCCCAAAGGTGTTCTGTTGGGTTGAGGTCAGGACTCTGTGCAGGCCAGTCAAGTTCTTCCACACCAAACTCGCTCATCCATGTCTTTATGGACCTGCTTTTTGCACTGGTGTGCAGTCATGTTGGAACAGGAAGGGGCCGTCCCCAAACTGTTCCCACAAATTTGGGAGCATGAAATTGTCCAAAACCTCTTGGCGCTGAAGCTTTAAGAGTTCCTTTCACTGGAACTAAGGGGCCGAGCCCAACTCCTGAAAAGCAATCCAACACCATGATCCCCCCTCCGCCAAACTTTACACTGCACAATGCAGTCAGACAAGTACCGTCTCCTGGCAACCACCAAAACCAGATTTGTTCAATGGATTGACAGATGGAGAAGTGTGATTGGTCACTCCAGAGAACACGTCTCCACTGCTCTAGAGTCCAGTGGCGGTGCTTTACACCACTGCATTCGATGCTTTGCATTGTGCTTGGTGATGTAAGGCTTGGCCAAGGAAACCCATTCCACGAAGCTCTCTACGCTGTTCTTGAGCTGATCTGAAGGCCACACGAAGTTTGGAGGTCTGCAGCGAACGACTCTGCAGAAAGTTGCCGACCTCTGCGCCTTATGCGCCTCAGCACAGTACACAGTAAAACTCGGTGGTGAATGTCAGCAACTTGAAAATCAAAGACAATTCCATTAACTACACAAAGTTTTTTTTTTCCATGCCGAGGTGCAGTGATACACAATGCAGCTGTTGTGAGGCGGTCATAGCTGTATGGATATACCATGGATTTTACACTGGCTTCGAATGTGGCTCAGCCAATCAGATTTTAGGTATGGAACTATCCGTTTTATATGATGATATATTTCATGACGAAGTTTTGTAAATCTTTGAATCAAGGGAATTAAATGTGTCACTTTTTTCATGTCGTTAACCTTATTTGTTTTATAGACGTTATCCTGGCCTCTCTACAGGTCTCTCACAAGTGTAAGGACAGAAAAAGATGTAACAAAAGTACACAAATGAGAATGCCTTGCCAGTGCTTTTTAACCACTTAGCCCTCCGGTACCAACTCACCGCACATTCTTTCGTGGCTGTGGCGATTAGACTCAGTACTGAAGGGGGCGATAGAGGGCAAAAAAGAAAAGAATCTACTATTTCAACAGCCACAACAGCTCAAAGTGGACAGTAGAGGAGTGAGCTACTTTACCTCCTCTGTTGGAATGGAAAGGTGATAATACATTAATATGTTGATGGAAGTGAATCGTTTTTTGTGTGAGACTCAATTGCTCGTGTGCTATGACAGTTGAAAAAGCACACTGGTGGTGGGAGACAGCTTGTCCAGGCTGGGCTGTTGCTCAGAATGTGTTGCATTATGAATTGCATCATGATACATTTTTGAGTGCAACAATGCACGAAACCCTGTCTGCGAAGCCCAAAGCGTCTGCATTCACATCCTTGTGTGGAGTATGTTTCAAGATAAAGCAGTCAGACAGTAAAATATGAGATAAAGTTATGAGCGAACAGTCTTTGACTGGGTGACGAGCTGACCTATGGTTAGTATAAGCGTGATGCATGCTGAATACACCTCAGATGAATGTGGCACACTCAGCTTTAAAAAGGTATTAGTTAACATGACTAATGATCATAGCTGGGTAATGGGATAGTGGATAGTTAGCACTTATAGCACCTCCTTGTTTCTACACTCATTGTCCACTTTATCAGCTCCACTTACTGTATAGCTGCACTTTGTAGTTCTACAGTTACAGACTGTAGTCCATCTGTTTCTCTGATACTCTGTTACCCTGTTCTTCAGTGGTCAGGACCCCCATGGACCCTCAGAGAGCAGGTACTACTTGAGTGGTGGATCATTCTCAACGCTGCAGTGACACTGATGTGGTGGTGATGTGTTAGTATGTGTTGCGCTGGTCTGAGTGGATCAGACACAGCAGTGCTAATGGAGTTTTCAAACACCTCAGTGTCACTGCTGGACTGAGAATAGTCCACTAACCAAACATATCCAGCCAACAGCTTCCTGTGGCCAGCGTCCTGTGACCACTGATGAAGGACTAGAGGATGACCAACAGAAACTGTGCAGCAGCAGATGAGCTGTCATCTCTGACTTTACATCTATAAGGTGGACTGACAAGGTAGGCATGTCTAATAAAGTGGACAGCGAATGGACACAGTGTTTAAAAACTCCATGTGTCTGATACACTTGTACCAGCACAACACACACTAACACACCAACTCCACATCAGTGTTACTGCAGTGCTGAGAATGATCCACCACCCAAATAGCACCTGCTCTGTGAGGGTCCATGGCATCCTGACCACTGAAGAACAGGGTAAAAGGGGACTAACAACATATCAGAGAAACAGATGGACTACAGTCCAAGGAGAAACAAAGAGGTCATAATGTTATGCCTGATCAGAGTAAACAGCCTAATTTGATTTCATAGATCAGAGTACAGTCTAGAAATCCAGTAGAGAGCTGGATTTTGGCTCAGATATCAGATTTTTCAGCACCTATAAACTCTTACTCTGATTTCTTTTGGATTCTTCAGTTTGCACATAAGCGGAAAGAGACTGCAGTGCCAGAAATAAGCAAGCAGTGTAAAACACAGCACCTGTGAGATGGCAACAAAATTCTTTTGGAGCAACACTGAAAGCAACTACATGATTGACGCAATGACGTATTTAAATATTCTTCATATTGTTAATATTTTCAGGCAAAGTGGCTTGATATTTAAAAAAAAGCTGTAGCGTGAAGTTTGAGTTTTGCGTTACATTATATCACGCTATATTCTATGACTTAATCAGCTGATTACAAAGCAGAAATCTGTTTACTGCCTTATTCATGTAGAGCCAGAGTTTTCCAGTTGTCTGATGATCCAAGTGCATGTAAATACACTGATTGGACTACTGGCACAATCTTTAGTTACTGGATCATTAAGTGCATGTAAACGCACTCATCTGTGTTCCAAATGTGGTCTACTGCACTCACTCATGTGGAATTTTCTTGCTTTTTAGAGTGACATCTGAAGACTTTTTGAAGAATCAAAATCTTCAGGTGCGTATTTGTACCTGTTTTATCATCTGTTTTAAAATGGGAAAATAATTCATACATAATTAAAAGCCTAGAGTAAAAATGGACTTCATGGAGTTGAATGTGAACTAAAAGCTCTGAAGATCTACCACCTTCCCACTGGGAGTACCTCCGCCCCCGACCCTAAGCCACAGTTTAGTAACTGTTTCCGAGAGTGTAGCCACCTCAAACAGTATTTTAGAAAGGCCCGTCATTCTAAAATGTCCAGACCTTTGACTGAATGTTGAATGTAGCATGTACTAGACATGGTATTGTGCCTGAGGGAGGCCAGATAGGCTATCAGACATCAACTGTAGCATTGTGAAGATACGCATTGTCCAGCGTGCTCCGTGCTGCTATAGGTTGTAGTGCTGCCATATAAATGAAGAATGGAGACATAGAGGTTGTGTCATGAATGAAAACCTGATGGCTGAACCTTATTTCAAAAGCTTAGCTTTTGATGCTGACCTATGCTGCTGCTCGGTGAGAATCCTTGGCGAGACTATTATAGTTCTGAAGACTGAAGAAAGCTGCAGACCTCTTGCTGACCTTGAGTTTCAGCATTACAGAACTACACCTTTCCACGTCCAGCATGCTGATCGTAAATGTTACATTCCCTTCAGTGATACGTTTTTTTTTTAAAGAAAAGTTCTTAAAAGGTTATTTGCTTAGATGTACTGTTTTAATCATCAGTGGTCACAGGACGCTGCCCACAGGACGCTGTTGACTGGATATGTTTGGTTAGTGGACTATTCTCAGTCCAGCAGTGACACTGAGGTGTTTGAAAACTCCAGCAGCACTGCTGTGTCTGATCCACTCAGACCAGCGCAACACACATCAACACACCACCACCATCAGTGTTACTGCAGTGCTGAGAATGACCCACCACCCAAATAATACCTGCTATGATGAGATGATGCAATTCATAATGCAACACATTCTGAGCAACAGCCCAGCCTGGAAGCTGTCTCCCACCTGTCCGGGGTGTATCCTGCCTTCCACCCAATGACCACTGGGGTAGGCTCCAGCGCACCCGCCCCGTGACCCTGAGGGAGAAGCGGCTTAGAAAATGTGTGTGTGTGTGTGTTGCGTCATGAAGTATATCTTCTTATAAAACAGATTGTGTACCTATTGAGTAAGGGGAGCTGATAAAATGGACAATCAGTGTAGAAGCAAGGATCATAATGTTGTGCCTGATCAGTGAATATGACCATTTGAATAATCAAATAACTACAGAAATTTGATTCTGATAAGATTATTAATTGTCTGTAAATGCAGTCAATGTCGCATTGTGACCGATGGCACATTTTCAGAGGAGAACTTTATTTAATTCTTTACTTCGGGTGGAAAATGGCAAGAGGACACTTTGTGTTTCACTGTATTTGTCCTTGTATAATGCTGGCCTCACCTGTAATTTAACAACAAGGTGTTTGGCATCCATGACTCGCAAAACAAAATAAAAAAATGTAAAAATCGCTGCTGCTGTTGACAGCAAAAGTTGGAAAAATCGAATTCTCGATGGAACGCTCTTCTTATCGCCGTGGTTTGCAGAGTGCTGCTGCTGGCAGTGACATAGTTAAGAAACCATGGAATCTGGTGTGCCATCGTCTGTCTACCACCAACATGTGAATGGGGCATAAGCATCTGTTTCCTGGGTTGGTGTTAAGCCTAGAATCTCCATTTAGAATTTATGTAGCTCAGAGTTAGGCTTAATCTTTGTGTGGGAAACCAACCCTTAATCATGCAACAGATCTTAACGTCTTTAAACAAATGAACTTAACATCGAGTGGCCTGGAAAAGTTTGAACACCTCCGATTAAATTAGGTTTCATTGATTTTCTAAGTGCAAATAAGTTTAAACATGTTCTACAGGGAACATGCATTAATATGGTATTATGTTGGAATAAAAAGGCACGTACACACATCTTCTAATCCGCTTCTCCTTCTAGGTCGTGGGGGGTGCTGGAGCCTATCCCAGCTGTCATCCGGCGGAAGGCAGGACACACCCTGGACAGGTCACCAGTCCATCACAGGGCAGACAGACAGACATGTAAAAAAATACACACATAAAATGTGACAGGCCAATATGTTAAACTTAAATAAACGCAAATAAACAGTAATTCTGCATTAATTGTGCATCCTGTTCAGAAGTGTTTTCTCTGAGAAGATTTTCACTTGGAAAATCAACAAAAACATATAATTCCACCCAAACTATTAAGATAAGACTATTCTATGTACCCTTTTGTTCCCACCATGTGTCTGTGAATTCTTTGTGTTGCTATCTTTGTTCTGAGCCCTTTTTTATGTGTGGTTTTATGTTTGGTTTTCACCAGTTTTGACCACTGCTACAGACATGACAGACCAACAATAAACAATAATCAGGTTCAAACAACACACAGTAACCAGAACAACCAACACAGCAGATAACAGTTCAGACGAACAAAGACCAGCACTAGACTGATGAAAACACAGGGTTTAAATACAAGAGGGCTAATGAGGGTTCGCAAGACACAGGTGGAAACACAGGTGAGAATAATCAGGGGAGGAGTCACCAAAACAAGGGGCCGGACTAGGAAACCAAAACAAATGCACATGGAGGATCAAAACACAACATGAATACACGGACAGGACTGGGAGGGGCCAATCGTGGCATCTGATTACTGTCTGACTCATGTAGACCCAGAGTTTTCCCATTATCTGATTACTCAAGTGCATATAAACATGTTGATCAGATTACTGACAAAATCGGATTTTCTGCAGTTATCGGATTATTAAGCTCATTGGAAACACACTCGGTATCGGTAAGCCCCTATAAAAGTCACTTCTCACTTTCAATCTCCCTCAGCCCCTGTGGTACTGGCTCCTCAGTGGAATATTAGTTAGGACCCCAAATGCTCGGAAATGACCCTGGTCTCAAGACAGCCTTGTCAGTTATCCCAGTCCTATGTGTTTTTAAAGCTAATGACAGGAATGAACTCCAAAAAAAAACCTTCTCTACACCTTCGTCTTCTTCCCTGCTTTGATTTCTTTTTATTTTTTTTTACTGACACAGCTCTGCGCTCACTGAATAACTTTATTTATTCATGCATACTTAATTCTCACTGCCTTCAACAGTGGACCGTGAACTTGTAATAAATACCTCGGTAGGTTTCAACACATATCATGCTGGGTGGGCTCGCTTGAGAACTTAGAACCGAAAATAACCTTTCATCAATGCTTTTAGGTTCTTTTACATTCACTATCTTTTCTTTATGTATCATGTTAGATTATTTGTGTGCCTGTTATTCTTCTCTAATGTCTGACATACTGTATGTTTAATGCTCTTCTCCTTCTTCTTCTTCGTATCTTATTGCCATTCCTGTCTCCAGTTTTCTCTCCTCCACCTCCCTTCTTCTTTAATCAGTTTCATGTTTGAACAAATGTTATTCTAATTAACATGTGCAGTACTGTTCAAAAGTCACAGTTGACAGTACAGCATTACACAGCAAGTATGCTAACTGAAACCCAGCCTATGTGCAAGCATGCAAAGTCTACATTAGGCACACAGTAGTGGAAGCTTTAGTGCAAATTCTGCCAGGAAGGATGACTTGAACCTTTTCTACTAATTTCAGATGCTGATGTGTCCCCAAAACCACCAATTTGGTCCCCAACCGCTTGTCCAGGGGTGGACTCTGCCCCTGCCCTCCTGATCCGGCAGGATCTCCGAAGGTCTCACGCTCCATGACCTGGACCGAGCGCAGGGCCAACAGCGAAGTCTCTTTAATTTCTTAAAGAATTCTTATGCTTTAAATTGTAAAATACATTGAGGATTAAAAAGCTGCCTTCCATCACTCCTGCCTCACGAGTCTTTCTGGTGGAAATGGAGGTCAACGCTCGACACCGGTGCTGTCAGAACAGTGGAGAGTCCAGACCTCAACATCGCTAAATATTTTTGGGATATTTTTGGGATTACTTGGATCATGAAAATGCACATAACCTCTAAATCTAAAAAGTCTCCCTGCAAGTTTCTTTGAAAAACTGAAAGCTAGACTGCCAAAAAGATCAGGTAAGGATGGACACGGTAAATACTGAGATGTTTGATGGGGTGTTTGGATATTTTCAATTTTCTTGACACACCATTTTGTTCAGTGCACCAATGCACATAAATAGACCGATAAACAGAAGAAATCTTTAGTTGCTGATATTCTTTTGTTGTGTAATGATTTACCAACCTAGCTAACATCAGCTTTCCTTAAACGCCTGCTAAAACCACCACTTAAACAACATCAGCCTGGTTGCTCTCATTATTTCTTTATTCTGAAAAAAATGAAAAGAAAAACTGATTTAGCCACAAAATTAAGCCATATCACCTTTATTGATCTTACAAAACATTTTGCTTTTGAGTGCTGTTCTGCCAACGAGGTCAAGGCTTACTGATGATGAATAAAGTGCACTTCAGATCTTCCAGTTGTTTCTTCATACTCTCCACACTTGTGTTCTTAACCGTAAAATCTTCCATGTGCTCTAAAATCTTCCATGTGCTCCCTGCCAACTGATGCGGCAAGGCCGGGTAGGTTCTCAAAGCGACACTGCCGGCTTCTGACAACTATGAATCTAAGTGACGTCTGTCGCACCGACGCCTACATATCCGTGGTAACCACTATCAAAGAAGCAAAGGCATGCAAAGGCCACAGTACGCATCACTTCGTGGCCTCCAGTGGTAAAGCCACATTGTGCTGAGGATAGTTATGTGGTGGAGATCCTTTATAAATAGATCATGTTTATTCTGCTTGCTAGCACGTAGCCATAGACTGACATTTCACGCAAAGCCTAAAGTTGTCCCTAACATTTCCGCTGGCTGTAAGATCACGTCATGACGGCCGAGTTCATAAAGTTTTGCTAATCAGTAGTTGCGAAAGTCTTGATTTTCTATGCAGCAAAATTAGGCTTATTAATAAGAAAAGGAATGCTTTATCATTTTATGGCCTTTGTACCAAGACACTTGCTCAAGCATATAATAGTTTTAGTGGCCAGGTATTCATTTAAATTTTTCACTAATGTTATGCACATTTATGGGATTTCAGTATAAAAAGATGCAAATTAAGTCACATTTTCATCCACTACAAACTTTAGATGATGTAAGCTGCTTCATTAAAATGAGTAAGATGGAGAGATTTAACATGATTTTTGCTTTAAGTAGAATTATCTCTACGGCCATTTGCCATCTTTTTATAGCCGTGTCATTTTTAGCTCGAGATGCTGGGCAAGACGACCAATGGCCCACCTAATGAGGGCTGAAATCTCTGTGCTGCCCAAGACAATTCTGGGAGCAAGTTGTGCAGAGCCATTTCTCAAATGTGCTTTGGATGAGACATTTCAGAACGTCGAAAGCAATCTTTGGAAAGCTGTTCGCCATCATCGGATAGTCTGGAGGGCTAATCATTTTGTTGCCTTGTAGTTGTACTCAGCAATGACAAAGTTGAATCTATCTATCTATCTATCTATCTATCTATCTATCTATCTATCTGTCTATCTGTCTATCTGTCTATCTATCTATCTATCTATCTATCTATCTATCTATCTATCTATCTATCTATCTATCAGTTGTGTTGTGGCTTTAGTAATATCCTAAATTTCCATCCTAGTGTAAAACTTTTTGCCTGTGTTTGGGTGTTTTTTGAATTTTGGGCTTTTTCCATTCAGGTTTATTTTTCCACATTTTTAAAATTCGCCAAAATACTGGTGGATAAAAATCCAGCTAATGCCACATTCTGTAACTTCGTAGCATCACGCTTTCCCAAGATCTCTCAGTATCTCATGTGACACCACCAACCAACCATTTACCAGCCAGCAGATCCTAGTCAGATTCCCATCACCTGTATGCCTGTGTATAAATGCCTGTTTTACTATGCCTGTGTGAAGTTTTCTTATTTGTCTCTCATCCCATGTTTGACCCTGCCTTGTTTCTCGTTATCATTTTCCGGTTTCTCCCCTGTTGGCTTTGCTTGCATGTTTGTTAGATCTTTTTGTTTCAACCCTTGCTTCTTTATGACTGTGGTTTTGCCATCACTCATGTTTTGCTCTGCCGGTTTTTGATTGGTCTGGTGTTAACCCTGTTTTTCATATCAATCCTCCCTTTTATTTTATATCTGTGAGTGTTTTGATTCATCAGCCCAGTGTTACCCATGGTATGGACAAAATGTCAAGTCATAATTAAACTGTTATAACTTAAAATATAGAAATAGCACATCAATAACATTTCATAGAAAAAGTTATGTATATTTCACCATATGTGTCATGTCATTATAACAGCCACAGAGCGCTCATCAGCTACATTTGAGCTTGGCCGGTATCCTCAGACACACAGGGGTGGAGGTCAACATTTAGAGGACAGCTTCCCCCTAAAAAATCCCGTCCCTTTGGTCTGAAAATGAATGGTGCCCTGTTCAATTGGCTCAGAATCCTTATTCACTGTGTAGAACGTAAAACTGCCCCTGGAGGCAAAGTACAATTTGTAAATGATGAGCTGCTGGAACATTGAGTAGTGATGGATCCAGCAGGCCGATTGGGAGCTGTAAAAAAAAAAAACTGCATCAGACACGCAGCTTGGTGTGAGGTTTCCTCATAACATTAGATCTTACAGCTAACCAGATGGGAACCTCCAGGGACTTCTAGGCCTACAGAGAAGGGCTAATGATTTCTGGAAAATAAAAAATAGAAGTCTGTAATTTGAGTTCATTTTTATTCAGTAACATCATGCTTATGTTACAACACCACTCTTGATTCACCGTTAGGTTGTAGATAGAAACAAAATGGTTAAATTCTTAACACAGAGCAGAAAATTGGTGGGACAGCAATAGTTTTCCTCTGTGGTGTCAAGCTAGATCTTTCTAAGTGAACGATCCTATTGATCAGCGATGAACTAAAGGCCTAATGCGTTAGATTAGCTATCAGGATATTTATGAAGTGACAGAGGAGACACCCAATCACGTTTTGATTTCCAATATGTGGGACAAAACATCTTTCTAGGCCTTCTGAAGGTCGTAGATACATCACCGACTGTGAACACAAGCAGCAGCCTGATCAATGAGTTGTTCGAAATGGAAAAAGGTAGCAGCTGTATAAAATACACTGTATTTGGAACATTGAGAAGATGAGATTTGGGAGTATTTTGAGATTTATGAGAAATTGACAAAGCTTCATGGCATTTTAAGTCAATTAGTTTGTCGGTTAGTTTGGCCGAAGTCAATTAGTTTCACGGAAGCTTTCCTGGCCAACTAACTGCTGTGTGTATATGCCTGGATTGGCTTTTGGAGTAATACAAAGGAACAAAATAAACCTTGGTTGGAAAAAGAGTTTGCATAATATTATACTGTCACTGTAATTATTTAACAGGGGATTTATGAGAATTGGTTCTGTTCTTGGCTCTCGCAACAAGACAAATTGTACATTGATTTTTTCAGAATTTAATTCAGATATGAATACAGAATGTCACAATATTAGAATAATTATGTCTGTAATGTTATTTTTATCTACTAGACATAAAAAATAAGTGTCCCCGCAAAATGCCCCTGCACTGCCTGCTCATTTGCTGAGCGAATCGTATTGCAGCCCTTCTAGAATATCATACTGCAGTTGCCAATATTGTGATAATGATTAACAACTGATGTCGTGCATCCTTTCAGATGTCATCACTTTGTGTTCGCCAGTATTGTGCATCTTAAAGCTCATCAGGCGCCCCGATAATGAAGTCCATCTCTCTGAGCCCACATTTCCACTTCTCACTAATTGGCGCTTTTTGCAGCTGGCCTTCCATCATAGTCTGAGTTAGCTCTCAGAGGGGGAGATTGGTCTCTCTGTAAGCCTAGATACACCCCCCCCCATACACCCCCCCCTCCCCAACCCAACCACACAAAATACCACAGTCCTGTCTTTCAGCTCGATGTCATCACTTCATAGGATTTTGTTTAATTAGGCAGCAGTCAAAAATAGCTTGGGTAAGGCAGCACTAAGAGCAAAAAGGTGAACTGGGATAAAAAAGGCAGAAAGCTCTCATCCTGCCACCCCCCAACCACCAAACCTCATTTTCCTCCATGTTTGCAGTTGTGGTGTGGCATTTAATTTCTTCATACAGAGGTCTCGCATGTCAGAATTCACCACTGAATTACATTATATTGCCAAAAGTATTCACTTACCCATCTAAGTCATTGAATTCAGGTGTTCCAATCACTTCCATGGCCACGGGTGTATAAAACCAAGCCCCTAGGCCAGCAGACTGCTTCTACAGACATTAGTGAAAGAATGGGTCGCTCTCAGGAGCTCAGTGAATTGCAGCGTGGTACTGTAATAGGAAGATAAGTTGCCACCTAAGTAATGAGTCTAGTCATGAAATTTCCTCACTACTAAATATTCCACAGTCAGCTGTCAGTGGGATTACAACAAAGTGGAAGTGATTGGGAACGACAGCAACTCAGCCATGAAGTGGTCGGCCACGTAAAATGACAGAGCGGGGTCAGCGGATGCTGAGGGGCATAGTGCGCAGAGGTCACCAACTTTCTGCAGAGTCAATCACTACAGACCTCCAAACTTCATGTGGCCTTCAGATCAGCTCAAGAACAGCGTAGAGAGCTTCATGGAATGGGTTTCCATGGCCAAGCAGCTGCATCCAAGCCTTACATCACCAAGCACAATACAAAGCGTGGAATGCAGTGGTGTAAAGCGCCACCACTGGACTCTAGAGCAGTGGAGATGTGTGGAGTGGAGTGATCAATCACGCTTCTCTGTCTGGGAATCCGACGGATGAGTCTGGGTTTTGTGTTTGCTAGGAGAACGGTACTTGTCTGACCGCACAGTGCCAAGTGTAAAGTTTGGTGGAGGGGGGATCATGGTGTGGGGTTGCTTTTCAGGAGTTGGGCTCGGCCCCTTAGTTCCAGTGAAAGGAGCTCTTAATGCTTCAGCACCAAGAGATTTTGTGCTCCCGACTTTGTGGGAACAGTTTGGGGACGGCCCCTTCCTGTTCCAACATGACTGCGCACCAGTGCACAAAGGAGGTCCATAAAGACACAGATGAGCCAGTTTGGTGAGGAAGAACTTGACTGGCCTGCACAGAGTCCTGACCTCAACCCGATAGAGCACCTTTGGGATGAATTAGAGTAGAGACTGTGAGCCAGACCTTCTCGTCCAACATCAGTGTCTGACCTCACAAATGTGCTTCTGGAAGAACGGTCAAACATTCCCATAAACACACTCCTAACCCTTGTGGAAAGCCTTCCTAGAAGAGTTGAAGCTGTTATAGCTGCAAAGGGTGAGCCGACATTGTTATTCTTATTAATTGTAATAATTCATATTAATATATTTGGCAGTATAGTGTAAATTCACACTCTCTGATGTGTAATGTTGTGCAGAACAGCCCAAGAGTAGCCCCACTCTGAAACATATAGGTGCCAAAAAGTGTCCTTTGGAGTGATGCCATTAAAATGTACACGTATTTGAGCACTTTATTATATATTCTTAAAATGAAAAGCTGAAAGGGTCTTCAGAGTGATAGCAGAGAGCAATAATGTCTGGCTCCTACAAGAGCCTTTCAATTCTCATGGATAAAAAATAAAAATTACTGTCAAAAGCCAGAGGAGATTTTTTTCTCTCTGTTTCTGGCAGCAGTATGTCAAAATATTGCCTCAGTATCTTAAAATAATCATGTGTTCTCTGAAAATATTAACTTATATCTTGAAATACTGACTTATTTCCTAAATATAATATGACAATATAAAAAAAAGATTTATTTTCCGTAAAAAAATACCCAATATTTTGAAACATTTTCTCAAATATTATGATATTATTGTTGGTGTAATTATTTAATAGTCTATTTATTAGAATTAGTTCTGTTCTTGGTTTTTGCAACAAGACAAACTCACTTCATATTTTGAAATAATGATATATTTTCCATGGGCGGCACGGTGGCGTGGTGGGTAGCGCTGTCGCCTCACAGCGAGGAGGGCCTGGGTTTGATTCCCCTGCTGGGTGATCAGGGTCCTCTCTGTGTGGAGTTTGCATGTTCTCCCCGTGTCTGCGTGGGTTTCCTTCGGGTTCTCTGGTTTCCTCCCACAGTCCAAAGACATGCAGTCAGGCCAATTGGACATGCTAAACTGCCCCTGGGTGTGACTGTCTGTGTCTGTCTGTCTGCCCTGCGATGGACTGGCGACCTGTCCAGGGTGTATCCTGCCTTCCGCCCGAAGACTGCTGGGATAGGCTCCAGCACCCCCCGCGACCCTGACGGAGAAGCGGCTTAGAAAATGGATGGATGGATATATATATATATATATATATATATATATATATTGATGATGGTAAAAGAGTGGTAAATCTGAAGTTTTCTTTTGGGACTAATTCACCTTACAACACTCTTAACGTATCCCTCCACCATGAACAGTTTAGAATGGATTAAAATATGTTTTACACCAAAATCTCTCTCAAAACTACTGTAAAACAATGTTTCATACATCAGGCTGGGTATCCATAACTGTTTCATTTAATAACTCCCCCCCCGTGACCCTGACGGAGAAGCGGCTTAGAAAATGGATGGATTGACCTATCTCTAAATGTATTTTTGTTCTTCTCAAAATGCATGATTTAATATTCTAAAATACAAATAAATTAAAATTAAATTGAACAAAAAAAAAAGAAGAAAGTAATGTTTTGGAGATAATAAATCCTTAGCACTGGATACTAAGTTGTTATTTTCATACAGAAATTCTTTTAACATAGTGAGTGATCAAATATTGTATTTTTTGATGGATTTTTGATCAAATACATCATTATTTCAACATGGCAAGTCATTATTATGAGATATATATATCATTAATCTGATGTATGTTGGAAAAAAATACAATACATAATACCACGTCAAAATATTGACATACTTCTACCAGAAAGAGAAGGGTATATTATAATCTATTATTTATTTATTTATTTTTCCTTGGTGGGAATTGACTTTGTTACCAAACAACCCTTTTGGAACGTTTACTTTTCAAGAAATTAATATAACTATCTAACCATAGCTACCCCAAAATCATCTACTTACCTACCATCCTGCACTGCTGATATATGGCTATGTTAATGTTAGACGATATTAATGAGTTATGGTTAAGTGCCAGGGAGGCATCAAGCCCAGCAAATGACACCTCTGTTCTCCCGCAGGCAGCTGTGGTTGTATCCTGGGCCAAAACATCCTGCACCACCTGGACAGCCTACCAGGCCAGTTATTAAAACTCAGGCTTCAGGGTTTGGAGCTGCTGAAGATGATACAGCTTAGTGGTACAAACAAAGATAATCAAATGAAAAGAAAGCAAAAAAATAAAAAATAAAAACCTGCTTTTCTCATCAGAAGACGACTCAGCCTTGGAAGTGGCTGGAGAATCTGGACTAGGGAGGGAATATTACCTCTGAGCCCTTTTATGAGCAACAAATAGGATGAAGCAGTGCTTTCTGCTAAAGCCAGGGTGCCCACTGGAAACACATCGCTTGAACTTTGGCCAGCTAACATGACTCTGAAGAGGAATCAAACAAAATACACATGCAGGCATGGACACACACACACACACACACACACACACACACACACACACACACACACACAGACAACATCGTCATGTTCTATAGGTGTATCACAGCAAAACAGTCCCTGTGAGAAATGTGCTTCTTTACTGATACAGATAACAAAACCAGACCACTTTTTTTTTATCTTGGCCACCTAAGATGAGCAAAGACGTGGTTACAAAGCCAAAGGGCAAAACAGGAAAATCTCGCCACAGAAGTGCATGAGACTGAACTTGCACAAGGAAAAAAGCACCTCTGGCAGCTGTCAGATGATTACATAGTTGCACCGAGGTTGGAACTTAGAAGAACCATTTGTTGCGTTTAGGTTGGAATGCATTTGGCTTTGAAAGTGGACAGAACACATAGAATGTTCTCAGTTATTTTTCCTCAGACCAAACACTTTCGAAAGCCACAGTGGCACAAACAACTAAAAGTGGCTGAAATACCAGCAGCTGTATTATAGTGATGTGTTGCTGCTCTGTTCTCCAGATGTTCTGAACCTCAAACAATGGAGCACGCATAAGAATTAGCGGTGAAAAATGCATTTGGACTCTTGGAGGGTCAGTCTGTTGTTCTGAAAACACCAACAGCTTCATCCCTTCATTTACAAACCTTCTTCTTTTTTTTTTTTTTTTTTACTTTCTGACATCCTTGAAGACCCATAGCAGTGAGTTGGATTCTTCCAGATCTAAAACAAGAGTGGATCTTGATTTCAACCTTTTTTTCAAAGATGAAAGTGTTAAGTATTCACACTTTTCATCTTTGAACCACGGCTAATGCAAAAATTCCTATGGGGTGAGAGATTAGCTGTCGAACCGTCATCAAGTATGCAGAGTGATGGGATTCTATGGTTTAAACCAAGTTAAATTTGGTGAATGACTGCTTTCCAGAAAGACTGAATGGGTTGACAAACCCATATGGTACGAGTGTAGTTTAATTAATTAAGTGTAATAATCCCATTTCATGCATTTTCTGTTTTGAATGGACTCTATGGTTGATTTTATATTGAATCAGCTCTATATTAGTATATTTAAATGCATTGAACATATAGTTAGACAAATTTCTGTGTGTTCAATCCCTGGTGATGCTACAGTCATCCACAGCTGGGAGTTCAAGAGAGCACAATTGGCCTCGCTCTCTATGGGTGGGCAGGGTGGCCACTCAATTTCCCCCCATCACTCAGTGTGATGCTAATCAGCACAGGTGTCTGTGAGCTGTCATAACAGAACTTTCCTCCGAGCGCATTCAGTGGTCCAGTGGTGTTTTGTTAGCAGCAGTTTGAAAAGATGTGGTGGCGCTTCACAGGTCTCAGAGGAAGCCTGTGCTAGCCTTCGCCCTCCTAGCACAGGTGCTATCATGTAATTGGGGGAGTCCTAACTAGTGAGTGGAATTGGAGAGACAATTGTGGAAGAGACAATTGGGGAAAAATAACAAAAACAAACAAACAAAAAGAATTTAGATAGTTTTTTAGCCTTTGTTACATTAAGTTTGGACTGTGCCTTCAACATATCGTTGCTGTCGGAAGAAAACCTTGTATCTCCATTTTTGGAATTTTTCAGTTTTTGACATAATTTGAAAATATCTGTTACTCTTTACATTGTTTGTAAATTTTATGATGAATGGCCTTAAAGAAATTACCAAAAATGACATGGTAAAAATTCTGGTTCCATTGACTTACATTGAAAGTGAAGTATGTTTTTTCCTTCTCCTGTAAAGTTACCATTTTGAAGATACAAGGTTTTCTTCCCACAGCAGCAATAAGGTGGTAGTATGATGGGAGACTGATAGAGGGAGGAGAGAGAACTCTGAGAACTTGGGTTAAAGTTCTGGGTGGCTTTTGCCTGGAGCTAGAAAGTCGGACCCCCCTAACTGTCAGGACTGATAAGACTAGAGAACAGGGAGAAGATAGGGGTGGTAGTGGGGGGGATTGCAAAACCTTGTAATGGGAAATGGAAGGTAATGATGGATATTTATAGGATGTTAGATTGGAAGGAGGAGGGGTTTCAGACATGGCCCCCTCCTAAATTTCAGTCCATTTCTAGCCCGTGGTTATCTCCCCGGAGGTTCTCGTGACGAGATCACACATGGCCTGTGAGACCAGAGATCAAAATGTGTGAGTCTGACTCAAGTCCAAGTCTCTAACTTGAGCCCCCGTCTGTTGTAGCAACATATCGCAACATAACTTGAACACTGCACTGCACTGCAACCTCCATCACATAGCTGCCCATCAATTATTCACTCACAATCCAGAGTCTCTGAGAAGTAGTCTGGGGCTTTCCTGTCCTGTTCTCCAGTCTTTCTTCAGTGTGTTGAGTAAAGAAGATGTCAGCTAGTTCAACTGCTGTTACAGCGCTGTGCTTAGCTGCCAACTTCTATCAATGGGTGTGCGGGGAGCGTGTATCAATCGAGGCAGAGCATCCGGTTTCATCCCTTTGTCCCCCCGCGCACTTCATGCACCCAGGTTTAATTAGAATCCATTTTAAATATTCATGACTGTTGTCTCTACTGTAATCCTGGGAGGAAACCAGATAACCGGGTGGAAGGAAACCCGACGACACCAAAACATACTCGCTGACAGCTCCAAGCTGCTTAGCAATTAATTAATTACCCCTTTCCAGCGGGAGATTATAATGTATAAATATTCGGCCGATCATGGCGGTGGCGAACCGTAAAGATGGGAGAGTAAGTGGAGAGGGCAGGTGAAAGACCCTGGTGTTAATGCAGCCACATGGTGCGGAGCAGGTTGCAAATGAATATGCATGGGATCAGTGTCAGGGACGTGGAGGTTACAGAGGCTCGGCCTCCGTAACTTTGCACACATCACACAGCCCGTGAATGGAGGCGGTGGCGTGTGGGTCGTAGCGCTTGTCCCTCTCATTCAGGGCCCAACACGGGACTGTGGGCCTGAGCAATGATAACATTTCCCTGGGTTGAACAAAGGGTGGCAGGGCGAAGATGAAGGCAACTCAATCCCACCAGCTGAGTCTTTAACACACTTGTCGTGATGACTCCAGGGATAACCTGGCTTTCGCAAGCTCACTGGCAGATTGAAGCTGTTTCATATCAAGACATATGAAGAATAGTTGCTTATAGGCTCCAAGAGATGACAACAGATGGAGATGAAAATGTATTTATAGGTGCGTGTTAAAGTACTCCACTCGAAGGAGCCCCACTTTGTGACTTTTATCAAGTAGATGTTCGATTGCAAACCCATTGTAGCAGAATGTGAATCTGTTTTTTATAGATTTGAGTTATCTTTGCATTATTACAGTGCATTGCGCCTCAGGCCGAGATCCGACAGGCGGTAAGATACCTGCTGATTGACACCTTTTCACCTGATACTTTTTCTTCACAGAGCTACTGCTAAAGTTCACTGCTGAGCCAAAAAAGTAGAAAGAAAGAAAGAAACTCTTCATAAACAGCAGGAGGGGAAAAGTTGAGACTGAAATTGCAGTGATTAATCACAATCAATGGAAATGTACTATGTGCCCTACAGGCAATGTGACATTGTTGGCATTAAAGCAGGTAAGCATGTAATTGGTTGAAATAGCTGAATGGTACCAATCACCGGTCATATAAAGAAAATTAAATGAAAATGAAAATATAAGCAACTGCTACATGATTAATCTCATAATAGGTGTATGACTACAGTTAGGTTCTGTGACATAAAGCCATGGATAATACCTATATCCTTTGACATTTTCAAAAGCAGTTTTAATAAGGCAGCAGGCATAGTTTTTTGCTGCTTTTAATCATCGAGAAATTGTCAAACATTTCCAGCTGCTTTTTCTCATTTTCTGTTACATTTTAAACCAGTGGTCTTCAACCCTGGTCCTCTCAGGGTCGCTGAGCCTAGTTCCAACCACAATTTGCCACAACATTTCAAATCAAAGCTTTCACCTGTTTTCATTCTCCTGTTATCACTAGGAAGCTACATTGGTCAGTGTAGCATATACATAATAAATAAGAGCAAGAAATGATGAGGGAAAAAAAAGTTATTCTGCATGAAGGCAATGCTGTGTTTGTGTGAAGAGTTTGGGGTGGGCTGGTCTAAATCATGTAGGTCCTGGTCTAAAAACAAGCCCGACACCAATCCTGGAAACTAGTGTTTCAAAAAGTGTAGAAAGTTCTGACATTGTAATGATGGTGCAACACAATATGCTGTAGTTATCTCAGACGTTTTCTCAGAGAATCATGCAATACAACTATTGATAATAGTTGCCTACTTAAACATTGAAACATTTATACAAGGCAAACAATGATGACTGGGCATCTTCAGTCCCTGAAAATGACTCATAATGCAACTGACTAATATTTCTGTGAGTGGATTTCAGGGGTGAGATTACAGGCTGCCCTCATTTTTTGCATTATCGTTTGTCTCCATTCAGAGTGACAGAGGCTCCGCGATCACCCTCCTGGACCCCTGACTTATCGGCCCTTGCTTCGTTTCTCTTTTCCGCTGTGCTAACATGCATGGGAAGATATTAATCTTTTAATATCAAGTGTAGAGTTAATCATGGCCACAGTTGACCTGCAAAAACGTATTGGAATGTCATGACCGGGTGACACAGGAAATGAACCGCGGCTGAATGGAGTTGGATGCATGTCCCCTGTTGGGGCTCCAGTGCATGATAGCCGTGCAGACACAGCCATTCGTTCAGCTAATCGTGCGGCACAGCAGAAGTGAGGGCTGCACAGAGTCGGTCTGAGCAAAGGAACATCAATGCACATTCCTATTTACCCAGCAGAGAAAAGGGGAACCAATCATGTCCATCATTAGATGACGTCAATATGGAAAGCCTCTGGTTTCAAGCATTAGCGCTCTTTGGCTTTAAGCGATGTTAGCATTTTTGCTAGGTAAATGGTCAGTGACAGTTCTTGTTGGTTTGTTGTTACAGAGTATTGATTTGGAATGGATAGGTTAAAGTACAGAGTGTCAGCTTTAATTTGAGAATTTATGATGTATATTGTTTGACCAATATAGGAATCACAGAGGTTTCGTGAATTGGTGAACAGACTAACATACTTGATAAAGTAACTAGGGACCAAGACTTTTTGTCTGGGGAGGCCAAAGTGCAATGTTTGTGGTGGGCCAAGGGCCACAGATTAAGTTTAAATGAGTGGTCTGTGGCATGTGCCCGCCACCCAGGCCCCGACTATGACGGGCGAGAGAGCCAGCAGAAAGGTGGGTCCAAGCACTCAGCGGCGACGCAGAGTGTGGAGGGGGCAGAGCGCAAAGCCTGAGCTCCCTGGATGGACACGAGGCACGAGAGTGGCTCCGCCGCCCGGGCCCCACCCCCTGTTACGCAAGGAGGCCGTTACGTTCTACCCAGGGGGCTACGCAGCTGGGGGTGGTAATGGGGAGGCGGAGCGGTGAGCTCTCGTTCCCTCTCGGCTCTGGTGCCCAAGCTGCCCTTAATGAGAGCAGCTGATTCTCATCTGGCGGGCAGCTTTAAAAAGAGCTGAGCGGGAACAGAGTGAGAAAGGGACGAGCAGCAGCAGCAAACTGAAGCGCTGAAAAGCTGAAGAGGTAGAGACTGAAAGGTCTAGCTAGTGTCGGCAACTGAAAAGTGGCCAGCGGAGTTGGTTTGGTTTTGTTTATTTTGGAAAATAAAGTAATGGCTACTGCCACCCTAAACCCTGCCTCCAGCATCCTCCTTGAGCCCGGGGTAGCACATGCAGTGCTACATGGTCTTAATAACCTTACGCTTTATTTTGTCATGTTATTTCCCAGTACTGCAAAATTCATAGACCATCTTTCATCTATTTAATTATCAGTCAAAACAGCAATCATGCACATTTTAACATTTTCAGATCTTTAGGAAAAAATGCTGAAAACGTGTATTTAACAGAAAATTACTCAGAAGCTAAGAACTAAATGAAGAGCTCATTTGCGAAAACAGTTATCTCCATTTTAATACATTTTCTTTAATGAAGTTTTATGTCTTTATTGTACATTCCAGGTAATATCAGTAACACTGCAGTTGGGTCATTCTGATGAAATAAAAATATCTTAACAAAATACAGGTAACTTTTATAGATTATTTTTGGCAAAAGCAGATCTCGCCAATGGTCCACTGATGTTTTAGAGTTAAACAACGTCATTACACTGATACAAGTTTCTTCACCATAAAACAGGTAGGTAACAGGTAGTAGGTAAAGTGCCAAAAATCCCACTAAAACGGCCCATTAAAGGTGAAGATCTATAAGGCTCACTGCTCTCTCTATAGCGCGCTATGTGGCTAATGAAATTTTGGCTTTTACCCCCAAATACTGCACTTTATGTCCAGTATGGATTGTGCTCACATGGCTGAAGCCAAAGTGGTTCTTTGTTAGGCAAACTGTGCTCGGTTAAGATGCCGTAGCCATTATTTTAAATGATGTCCTGCATTTTGTAGGGAGAAGGGAGCCATTTGAGATTCTGCCTAAAACAGTTCATGGCAGTGTTGCATCACCTCAATGCACTGATTCACTGCACTGATTCACGGAGCTCTGCTCATGGACAGTGCTGGTATTTCACTGGTATTCATTTTCTGCTGTAAAACATGAACTTGCAGTGTCTTGAAAATGGACAATAACAGTTTTTGTGACAAAACATATCTAAGGTTGAGAATACACATTATTTTAAGAATAACTCACGACAGGCAGCTCGTTTTTTTTTTTTACCATCTTTTCTTTTATCTATTTTTTGCAAATTAACTCTTCAAATATGCAATTTTCAGTACACATTTTGCCTTTATTTCAGCTTCTATTCATTTTTGGAGACTTGCTTTCAGTCAATGATATTTGCAGGGATATTTTTCCTCACCTCTAAAATTTTCTGCTTCTTACAGTCCAAGTAATGTCACTAGCCCCAGATCTGGACTGTGGTCTGTCCATTGTTCGAAGAGCACTAGTAGCTTCTTCGTCTGATTTGCAAATTTCATTTCCCCAGTAAACATCTTGTTGACAGCTACACATCCTTTTAGACTCATAGTGTAGAGTTATCTTCTCACAGGTGAAGAACAGTGATGCTTTTGGTGGTCTACAAGGTCTGGCAAGGTCCACTTCAGTTCGTGGGATCCTATTTTTTCTATACCATTTCATAATTTTTTGAACTCCACTTTTGGAAACGGTGTTTGTTCCTATTTGCCTTTGACTTTCCTTTTACTGTGTAAATGGATTATATCACATCTAATCTCCTCAGAAACATCTCCTGAAAGATGAATAACTTGAATTTAATGACTGTTTTGACGAGAAATTAGATAAATGAAGGGCTATGACCTTTTTACAGTACTACATATATGAACATGTTCTCTATGAGGATTGGGTTAGGGTCACTTTGGGTGGGCCACTTTTTGGACAGCCAAGAACTAAACTAAATAACATACATTGTTGCAAGTCCTTTAAAATCATTGAGATTTGTGACCAATAAACCTCACCAGGCAATGGATATCATCCCTAGCCTTAATGTCAGGCCATAATCGAACATATTTTCAGCTTGGATGTTTCGGAAGCTTTAATGTTCACAACAGGGTTCAAGTTGAATGAATCGAAATTGACTTGGCCGGTGAAGAATATGGCACTTTTTGGCTCTGAAAAACTCAATAGTTACTTTAGTGAAGTATTTTTGGCCCTTGTCCTGATGCAAAGTGATGTTGTTAGGCATTCAGTTGGCTCTAAGCCTGAAAAATGATTCTGCACTTTTCAGAAATCCTCTGTATCTAGATTTGAGGATCTATCACATCCTCAAAAAGTGCTTTCCAGATCCAGCCATACGTCTATGTTTATGCCACCATGTTTCACAGATGAGGTGGTATGCTTTGGATCACACCTAGCTCCTTTTTTAACCCCCATGTATATATTATGCATGGTAGGAATTGGTGGTGAACTCCAGAGTGCTGACGATGATCACACCCATTCCTGAGAACAATAGCCTCCCGAATGGCAGGGGTGTACTCTTAAGCATGTCATGACTCCTACCTTTGTATTAAGCATCGGGTGAAAAGGGGAGCATGTATATTTATCTCACCTCCAAGTGTACCATGTCCAGTGAACATACAATATGTAAGCTAAGCTCAGCCATCCTTTCTTTCACCCCTACAGGTCCGGGACACGTGCCGCCTGAATAATTCAGCCAGAGCCTGGCATTAAATTTTAATTAGGCAATTGGAAGTTTACTTATTTTACTAAAGCTTTTAGGAGGAAAGGTGGAGCGACTAGATGAACAGTAATGATATCGACCACCAGAAGGTTGCTTGATGGATTGAAGAGAGACTTGATTCATTTTCAAAACATTAGCAAACAAAAGGAATGCAGCGTCTGTGATCTAAGCCTTAAAATCAATTGTGTGTAAAATTTTAATTTGGTTGGCTGTGTTTTGCTATGAAATATTAACGCCCCTATATATTTATACTCACTTTTTTTAAATCCATTTTGAATTGATGGGCCTCAAGTCACTTAAAATGAAGGCACAGTGCGCTGTTGCTTCAAGAGCCTCTGTTCTGAAGTTATGAAGATGGTGTCAAGATTTCTCATATATTAAAGTGGGCTTAGCGTATAATGACAAATATGGCCCTTCATGGAACTTTAGACATCCATAACTGCAGCTGTCTCACTTTTCTTCATCGCTAAATGCCTGAGATGTGACTCTGTGCCTCCTGCTATCTGCTATTGTCAGACAACATTGTCTGCATCTTATTTACAAGCTTATGGGCTGCTTGAAATCCACATGGGATATTTTCAATGTAGTAGCATTATGAATGATGCTATGTGACAAGTCGTTCATGGACTTCTCATCAAAATGTAGATTGTTTTCTCAATAGCTTTCTGCTCTCTGAGCCACAGGATTCACATTATCTTATAGATATGTGAAGAAGTATATCTTCAGGCACAGAACCCCACCCCCTACCCCCCCCCCTGCAAAGTTATTGCATCCATAACACTTGTAATCTTTGCATGATACACTTTTAAAAATAAAGGTGTGGAAAAGGAATCTTTGCACAAAGCCATAGACTAGATGCTTTTGGTTCCCCGTAAAACCTTTAAATGGGTGGATCTTTGAAGGTTCTTCTATAGAAGTGCTTAAAGAACCCTTATGTGATGCCATGAAGGGACCACTTTTGGTTCCGCTAAAAAGCTTTCAATGGACAGTTCTTGGGAGAACTATTTTGTGTGAATCAGACATGTGATTGTGAGGAACCTTAAAGTTTGAAGAACCTCCACATAAGTTCCTATGAATATGATATACAGTGTTTACACGACGGGGAGGTTCTTCAAACCTATAGAAAATTTTTCACATTTACTAATTTATTTTTCAAACATGGTAATTGGGGAACCAAAAGCGGTTCGTCTATCTTGTGGAACCTTGTGTTTATTTAAGATCTTAAGTACATTGTACAGCATAATCGTTAAATATCAAAGTGTCAAAAAAGGTTTCTTTGACAAGATGCCATAGAAGAACTGTTGTTTTTTTTTTGTTTTTTTTAAGAAACTTAAAATGGATGGTTCTTTTGGAGAATATAAGTGTGAAGAACCTTAAAGTTTAAAGAACCTACATATAAGGTTCTATGAAGAACTCTTTAATTGGTATACAGCATTTGCAGGAAGGGAAGGTTCTTCACACCTAGAAAATATTTGTCACGTTAACAAATTTCTTTCTCAAACATGGTACTTTAGGGAAACAAAAGCCGTTCTTCTATCTCATGGAACCTTTTTTCTATCTCATTAAAACTTTTTTTAATGTATGTTAATCCTTTAGTGAGGTCATTGTCTATGATGCACATTCTTAAATATCAATGTGTCAAAAAGGGTTCTTTGACAAGACGCCATAGAAGAACTTTTTCTCAAAAGAAACTTCCAACATTTTATTTCTTGGAGAACTATTTTTATACTTCAGACATGTGAAGAACTTGTAGTGTAAATAACCTCCATAGACGTTTCTATGATGAACTCTTAAATTGGTATAGAGCTTCTACATGAAGGGAAGCTTCTTCAAACCTATAAAAAAGATTTGTCACATTTACAACTTTTGTTTTCAACCATGGTATTTAGGGAACAAAAAGTGGTTCCTCTAACTTCTGGAACCCTATTTTTAAAGAGCATGTGTTAATAGTCCCTCAGTGAGGTCATTGTTTATGCTCTATGTTCTTAAATATCAAGGTGCCAAAAAGGGTTCTTTGCAAAGATGCCATAGAAGTACCACCGTTCTCTTAAAAGAAACTTCCAATGATTGGTTTTCAGGAGAGCTATTTTTGTACATCAGACATGTGAGTGTAAAGAACCTCTATGTTTGTTTATATGAAGAACTCCTAAATTGGTATAGAGCTTCTACATGAAGGTAAGGTTCTTCAAACGTATAAAAGATTTGTCATGTTCATGAATTTCTTTTTTCAAACCTGGTACTTTTATGGAAACAAAGGTGCTTCTCCTATATTGTGGAACCCTTTATTTCTTTAAAAAACATATGTTAATAATCCTTCAGTGAGGTCATTGTTTATGCTCTATGTTCTTAAATATCAAGGTGTCAAAAAGGCTTCTTTGATGAGATGCCATGGAAGAACCACTGTTCTCTCAAAAGAAACTTCCAATGATTGGTTCTTCAAGGGGTCCCTGAGGTTTGAGAACCACTGCTTTAAAGAATTAAGACTTTAATATGAAGTTGTAGTGACAGGTGTCCAAATGAAGAATATTTTGAAGAACCAATAAAAGAGTCTCCACATCATTTTTGTAGACCTATAGGATAGCTCCAAGTGCACTGTAGACATGAAACAGTGCGCATGCATATTTATCTCAATTTCTCCTGGGCTAATTTAATAAAGAGATGTATAAAGTCAAAACAGCCTCAATAATTGAACAGTAAGTAGCTGGCTGAGGTGGAAATGATGCAGCCTCATCTTAAGAGTTCAAGACTTCCTTCTTGATCATGGGAACAAGTGGAGGCGCCTGAGGTGCCAGTAAGGTGTAAACAGCCCTGGTATCTCTTTGCTCTCCGAAGGCTCACGCCCCATTACAATTTGTCACATCAATTTGTATGAAGGGAGAGTGAACTCCCAGTGCGGTGCTTTGGGAGTGGACATAAAAAGAGCAGGGTAAGCCCTTCCCCCCGGGCAGCTCGAACATGTTTCCGCACCAACCATAAATAATGCTGCTGCGGAGAGACTGGAGAAACCTCCACTGTTGTGAGTAATTCCTGTGGCCTGGTATCATCTTACATGACTGGCTGTGGAGGGAAGAGAGAGATGATCTGTTGGTGGGGTTCATATCGACGTACTGAGTACTGATCTAGATTCAGATCACTCTTGTCGATGCAATCATACCCATGTTACACGCTCTTGAACCTTAACCCTCCTATCGTCCTTGGGGTCAATTTGACCCCATTCAATGTTTATCATTCAAAAAAATACTAGTTAACTTTTTGTCTTTTGCTTCATATTTCATGACTTTTCCTAATTTGATGGGGACAACTGATAAAGCATAAAATTGTCATGATGATATTTTTTTCAATATGCTGAACACGTATTGCACGCATTGGTCATCCTCAGGGGTCAATTTGACCCCAAGCTGTTTTAGCTGTTAAAACTTGTCTCCCAATGTGTGTGACCTAACATGACCACACCTGCAGGTGCAGTTGATACATTTGAGTTGATATTTCATATATATATGAAATATATATATGAAATATATTGATATATATCATGAAACGTGGCAGGTGGCAGGTCTGTCCGACCCGAAACGACTGTAAGACCAGCATAACCTGTTCAAAACGCAAAACATATGTCTGCAAGGAGCATAAACTCCGCACATCCTGTGTACAGTAGTGCAGACTAACAGCTTCACTGTGGGCATAAAGAGCTGTTTCATGTTTTGACGACTATCATGTTCACAATGTTTCGCAAATGGGTGGATTTTCATGTTGTTTTGCCTCTAAAGACTAAACGGTTACTGTGGGCATAAAAACCTATTCCATGTTTTCCCTAGTGTCTGACATGTTCTCATTATCCATTTTCTGTCGCACAAATGCCTATGCCACCTATGTATTACTTTCATAGTAGTTTTCAATAGATTTATAGTTATTACTGAATAATAAGCCAGTAATAAATTTTTTTGATGCATTCTGACTATACAAGGTTTGATTTTGTAGATGGAGGGAGGGACTTTATTATGATCCTCAACATGATGGCGTCACGGCACGGTGGCGTGGTGGGTAGCACTGTTGCCTCACAGCAAGGAGGGCCTGGGTTCGATTCCCCGGCCGGGCGACCGGGGTCCTCTCTGTGTGGAGTTTGCATGTTCTCCCCGTGTCCGCTTGGGTTTCCTCCAACAGTCCAAAAGACATGCAGTCAGGCCAATTGTGTAAAATGATCAAATTGTAAGTCGCTCTGGATAAGAGCGTCAGCCAAATGCCGTTAATGTAATGTAATGTAATATAATGATAATTATTGTTATAATTGTACATATGCCCCATGTCTTTTTCACTATTGTCATTATTTCTGGAAATCGAAACAAACTGAAAAATTCAGGAGTGAATTGAAACCTATGGATACAGAGTGTACATCAAATTCAAATGTCATTCTTGATATCTGTAATTAATTATGTAATTATACAGTCATACCAAAAATGATGTAATGTTAATTAAATGTATAACAAAACAGTAGTAACTCAAGACTTTCTTAAGGTTGAAGAAAGTGCTGGCTTTATTACTACATCTGCTTTAGCGTGATGAGCCAGTTAACATCTGCTGTATGTATATGCATGTGTTAATAAAGATAGCATATGCTAAAATTCTTTTTTATTCACTGTAGTAGTTTCTGTTTAATCAAAAGCTTCAAAGAGTAATGCACTGTAGAGGATTTTGGTACAACGCAGTGAACACTAATGTGCATTTCCAATGCATGAACTGGCATCCTCAGAGACTGAAATTTTAGAAAGAAACAAAGAACAAAGCTCATGTAATGGACTTGGGTGAATAAACCAGTCAGAGATAATGGTGTCATTATGAATGGGCGCATTGTTCTCTGTGTAGTAAGCTTATCTGTGACCTGCGTACACCTCCAGAAAAAGTTTGGGTGTTACCTGCTGTTTGTGTGACAAAGCCCCTTTTTTTATACTACTACACTGGTCTTGCTAGAATGCAAGGCTTTGTTTTGTCTGGAACAAGCAGGATCAGGAACCACCATCTCTCCACTATAGGCTCCTATACTGGTGGATCTATAACCTTGTTCGCATATAAGTTGACGTGATGCAAAAGTGCTTAGTTATCAATTACTTACCTTAACAATCAACACTCTAGCTGTCAATTAGCTTCTTCTACAACACTGAAAAGTCAGTGCTCACTCTTTGTCTACTGAATTTCCAGTCAAAATGGCCTTCAAGTAGAAACTGTTCCTATTTAGGATTAGACAAACCACTTGGACAAAGAAGGAAAATGAGAGAAGAAATCGGAGATTCCAAAAATGATGATCAAAGAAATGGAGAAAGTGGGACTCCTAACAACCATGCAAGACCTGGTAGACCACCAAAACTGTCACCATCAGATAAACAGTACTCAAAGCTATCATCTTTGAAAGAGAGACGAAAATCAAGCTCCACTCTTGCCTCTGGAAAAAATCCACACATTTCTGACCATCACTCCACAGTGAAAAGACAACTCAGCACTATGAGTCTGAAAGGATGTGTAGCTGTCAAGAAGCCACTGAGGAAAGGAGACAGACAAAGTAGCAGAAAATTGGCAAATCAAACAAAAAGCTGCATATGATTTCAGAACAATGGACTGACCAGCCCAGAGTCCAGACCTCAAAATCATTGAATGTGTTTGGGATTACTTGTGAGAAATGCAGTGCGGCCAACTTCTGCGACTGGACTTTGGAGGCGTGGATAAATATCCTTTTTTTTTTTTTCTTGAAAACAACAAGCCAGTCTCTTAAAAAGAAAGGAAGCTATTTTGTAATAAAACTTCTGCAAAAAAACACACAACTCATCATAAAATCTAATGTTATTGGTTTGCCAATCTTATTGTTAGTACACCCTTTTCTAAGTCTTCCTTGACCTTTCAGATCGGTCAGATTTGTCTTTATGTACAAATTAAGCACCGATAGGAAGGTATGGGGCATAGTAGGCCAGATATCCAGCATCCTCTCCTTCAGTACTACCATGTACTGTAACACCCTCAAAATGCTTACAGTAAACTAAAATCCATATTGAAGGACAGTTCAGGAACAAATCCATCTGAATTAGATTTATGCTTCAAATGTTTCAAGTTAGCAAAACAAAGTGGCCTACTTAGAAAATACACAACCAGTGCAATGCGAAATTTGGGGATTTAGCTTGTGCAGGGATTTAATAATGCTGAGAATCATGGGAGTTTTGCTGCCAAGATTGGTTTTTACTGCAGGGTGGCATTTTGCCCAAGATTACACTATCATGGGAGGCATGGTGAAGCATTACGGGGAGAAAAATTTGGAAGGACAGGAATTAGAATGCATTGTTATGTAATGCCAACACCTTCAGCAGAGGTAAATCCTGTTGTTGGTGTGCATGTAGGGGGGTAGAGGCTTGGGTTTATGTGTCATTGTGGAAAATTTTAGACTTTCAATGAATCACTGCACCACTTTACAGGTAATGGCCGCTAACCTCGACCACGGTGAGCGTGGAGCATCATCCTGGCTGATGCAACAGTAAGCGGTGTAGACCTGTGTGCTCAAAACACGTCAGCGATTTGATGGAGGAGAGAATTATGTTGTTCGTACATGCGAGATGATTAGGAGGTTGTGACTGGTGGAGGCCATAATGGGGAAATTTAGGCCAGAAAGCTGGTCTGTGGGAGTCGAATAAACATTAAAACAATGCAGATAGCCACCAGAGTCAGTCGTAGGCGGCCTTTTGTGAATTGTGTGGCAAAATGCATGGAAATGAAGCATCGGAAGGTTGAGAATGATGACGGTATTGGTAATGCACCACCTTAAAACAAGGTGATGCACTTATATTATGATATTCTGCGGTGGAAGAGCCTGTACAATGACTCATGCTCCAAATGAATTGGTTTTGTGTGTTTAGAGGCATATTGTATTATAACTCAGCTTGTACATACATGACGATACAAAAAGCAGGCAGGTTACTGTAGTCAGATTGTTACGATGTGACTGAAGCCCAGACGCTCGCGGATGAAAGGTTACACTATTTATTCGTTTAACTAGCAGCCAAAGAAACAAAAAGGGGCAAAACACAAAGGAGCAGTCAAAGTACAGTCCAAAAGTCCGATAACAAATCCATCCAATCAGCAAAAGTACCAAAAGGCAGAGGTAATAGACGTAGTCGAAAACGGTCAGAAATCACGGTAAGACAAGCAATGACCAGAAGAATACGCTCAGCAAGTTTCCAAGAAAACAATACCTCACACTGACTGTCAGAGCCAGGCTTAAATGCTCAGCTCTAATGAGGCACAGGTGACATTCCTCAAAAGTCTGGGGATTGTGAGCACAGATAGGTGCGCGTGCCCGAGTCCGGAGTCACATGATCTCCCAGGGTGATCTGGGAGTTGGAGTTCACTCAACAAGCTGAATGCGTGACACAGATCATCAAGTATGAGTCAATGTGTCCATTCCAATTACCCCAAAGAATTATTATTATTATTATTATTATTATTATTATTATTATTATTATTATTATTATTATTATTATTATTTATTCAATTCTTAAATTCTATTTTCTTTGGTTGGGGATTGGTTTTAACATCAGGAAGTATTCTCTAATTTTGGTCCAAACTCATCATGTCAGTAATTTATGTCAGGAATACAAAGATTGTTAACTTTCTACAAACGGAACTGTAATTATCCATCCTGTGAGAACATGTTGCTAAATCTTACATCATATGTTGTGGGGAAGGAATCTTAACAGCTTTTCCTAAGTTTGGAGGTGCTTGAGGAAGCGTTTACTTATATTCTCCGCAGCCCAAATCAAGACACTAGTTACTGGCCTACTGCAAGTGTGAGATGCATATTATTATAATATCTTATATGGCAGAAAAACAAAAAGTTAGTTTGATTTTTTATTTTGACTTTTTTATTTCTGATGGTTTGCTTCTGTACAGAGCTAATGGCCAGAGGTGGGTAGTATTTTTGGTGTCAGTACATTAAATTTGTCAGACATTGCAATGCATTATAATTTTAGGTACTTCTGGATCATCATGAAGTCACATTTTACATGAGCATTTTGTACTGAATATGGCCATTTACACACATGTGGTGAACCGGTTGGGATAAGCCAGTGATGTAAAAGTGAGGCATTAATGTCATCACATAGTAGTGAACCAATATGGCTGAGATGGGGGTTTTGTGGAGGGAGTGCACCCCTGCATGGCCTCATGCTCAAGATATGTTTTCCATACAAGCTACAAAAACATGTCACAACTGTGTTTGAATCAGAAGGAGCCAGAAAGCCCCCTCTGTCACGATTACCCCCCCCCCCCCCCCCCCCCAGTCCTGCCCATGTGTTTGTGTTGTGTTTTGGTCTAGTCCATGTGCTTTTTGTTTTGATCCCAGTCCGGCCCCTTGCTTCGTGACTCCGTCCCTGATTGTTCCCACCTGTGTTTCCACCTGTGTCTTGTGATCCCTTGTTAGCGCTCGTGTATTTAAGCCCTGTGTTTGCCCTGGTCTGTGCTGGTCTTTGTACTGTTTGAATTTTTGTTTGATTGTTCTTTTTATTGTCAGATGCTTGATGTTTGTCGTTAGATGTTTGGCTGGTGTTTGTTGTTTATGTTTGTTTGTTTGGCTTGCTCTGTTTGATTTTGGATATTGGTGTTCTTAGTTATGTCTGTCCACCTTAAGCTTGGTATTGATTATTGGAACCTGGACTGGCTCGACCACAACCCTGGATTTGCCCATAATAAAAGTCGCTTATCTCCGCATATGCGCCCGCCTCCTCGCTCCCCAGCGTTACACCCTCAAAAGAGATTTGATGTTTGAGAAGGTTGCAGATGGTGAGAGAGAACCAATTAATGATAATAATAATAATCCTGACTAGATTTGGATTTCCTGAAGGAAATACAGTGCCTGAGAGGCAAGAAAGCAATGTTTGTAAGTAATGAGTTATAGAATTCAAGTGTAATAAAACGGGAAATAAACAATAGAGGAATAAAGACAGGAAAGACAGACGAAAAGGCCCAGGAAGAAAGGAAGGAAGATGTTTTATGGCAATAGAGAAAGTGTAAGGGACAGCAGTGTAGAGTTTAATTAAAGCAAAACTAAAGGGATGTTTATGTTTCGTAGTGAGCGCTGAGCTTTACTGCTTAATAAAAGGTGGAATTGAGTTCCACAGTTTAAAGGCACAATAACTGAACGAGTCTCTCCATGACTTCTGTGTTTTATGGAAAGTATTTGCAGGAGGTCAGGATCGGCACATCTGAGATCCCACGCAGAAATATAAACAGACAGAAATTTTGGTCCGGGCCCAGGGATTCATTACACTTCTATAACCTGAGAATAGTTCAACCAGTTTGCATTGAAGTCCCTGCAGTTACTGAATAATAAGCCTTAGTATGTAATAAGCCTGAGATTTTAAGAGGTCAAAGCCATTTAAAGTTTAAAAACAATCAAAAGAATTTCCAATCTATCCTAAAAGTACAAGCAGTCAGTGCAGTTCTTTCTAAACGGGGGTAATATGAGCTCTCTTTTTTGTTGTTGTTAGGATCTGTGCTGCTGCATTTTGTATGAGTTAAAGAGGATGTATCACAGCATTACAGTAATCCACTCTGCTTTTAACAAATGCATTTAAAATTCCTCTGCATTACTGAATTTTAGCAATTGGTAAAAAGCTACTTGATTCATTGCATTTACATGCAAGATAAAACAGCTCACAATTTAAGACTACATAAAGCCTTGTGCAACTGCACATAACACAAAGACACACATGATTGTCAAGGTTTCTGCCCTGTGGTCCATGTTATCTGCATAAAACCAAGAATACATTAGCTGTTCTCCTGCTGGTGCTTGTATGGGTGTGTTAGTTGCTTCAATACATTATTATTGCTCAATGGTCAATCACATTGTTCAAAAATACTATTGTGTTCACGACGATACATACAATATACATTTCTCATCAAAGGTACAACCCCATTTCCAGAAAATGTGCAGAACGTCAATAAAAACAGGATGCAGTGATGTGTAAATCATGTGAACCCCATTTTTAAGGAAAATAGTACAAAGACAACAAATCAAATGTTGAAACTGAGAAATTTTATAGTTTTTTGAAAAATATTTGCTCATTTTGAATTTGATCTTTACTTCTGAAAGACTCCACCTCTCTGAGATGCTCTTTATACCCAATCATGTTACAAGCCAGGTGTTTTCTTAGCATTTCACAACTTTACCAGCCTTTTGTTCCCCTGTCCCAACTTTTTTGGAACATGTTGTTGGCATCAAATTCAAAACGGGTAAATGTAAAAAAAAATAAATAAATAAATCTCAGTTTCACCATTTTACATCTTGTCTCTTTACTGTTTGGAAAAATATAGGGTTTTAATGATTTGCACATCATTGCATTTTGTTTTTGTTTGTATTCTGAACAGCATCCCAACTTTTTTAGAAATGGGGTTGTATATATATATATATACACCCTGGAATGTCCCCTAACTATAGGTACTGAAGTGATGAGAGGAATTACACCCCAGTGATTATTAAATGCCTGAGAGTGAGCTCAAATACAAAACCCAATGTTTTCAATGGGAGACAGGTCTGGACTGCAGGCACTTGTACTCTTTTACTTTGAAGCCACACTGTAGTATCATGAGCAGAATGTGGCTTGGTTTGCTCAAAAAGGCAGGGACCTGAAAAAGACGTCATCTAGATGGCAGCGTATTTTGCTTTAAAGTAAATGAAGTATCCCTCAGCATTAATGACACCTTTACAACTAAGCAAAATACACAATAAAATGTTCACAAACACACCCCCATTCCATGACAGACACTGACCTTTCAAATTTGCATTGGTCCTGTTCCTCTTTGGCCCGCATAACATGACATCTGTTCTTTCTAAAAACAGTTCTAAAGGTGGACTCATCAGGCCACAGCATGTTTTCCCTCTACAGCAATTCATCTCAGAAAAGCTTTACCCCAGAAAAGTTGGCAGCATTTCTGGATGTTGATGTATGGCTTCTGCTTTGTGTAGTACTTTTCAGGAGAAAGAAAAACATACAATACTCTTAATGTAAGTCAGTGTAAGCATACAGCTTTCCAAGTCATGTTGGGCCATTTCTTTTGATCCATCCACCATGAAATTGTGACACAATATAAAGGGCAAAAGGCCATTTCAAATGATCTCAAAAACTGAAAAAAAACACACAACTAAAAACAGTGTGTACTAACAAATGTTTTCCCAAGTTTTGCCAAGCACATGTGGTTACATTCAGCACAGAAGCATGTTGGTTTTAAATACAGTCCTCTCTGAGGAGATCAAAGGTGTTCAATATAGTTTTTTTAACCTGCCATGTTCGCACAGAGACGTCTCTGGCTTTTCTGAATCTTTTAATAATGTTATGGATTGTAGATGGTAGACTGTAGAGGAAATCTTTACATTTCTTGCAATTGTTTCTTGAGAAATGTTTCTAACCTGTTGAAGTCGCTTTGTTTGATCACCGTTTAACACAAACTAATGACTGAACCTTTGAATGCTGCATTTATTCCTAGGCATGACAGCATTCCTGTATACTCTCCGAAGGTTCCAAAAGAGGCATTTTTGATCATTCCACAAACTTCCCGGTCTTACATCGCCCCTGTCCTACCTTTTCTTTCAATGTGTTACAGGCATAAAACAAAGTTGACAATAATATTCTCTGCTGTTTTCAGTTAAATACATGTTAAAATCACTGCTGTCTGTTTTCATTTGCAATTTACCTACTCCCCCAAGATTTGTGCAATTGGGTTTATAATTATGTATTTACTCATAATTTAGTAATTATTGTTAACAATGCTTTTTCTCAACTGTGCCAACAGGTCATTGCATTCACTAAAAACAATGGGACTCATTCAGCAACCATTGTTAAGAAGAAGTTTCTTCGTAAAATCAACTTACGCAGTTTTCACAAAGATTTGTTCTTAGGTAAGCAAAGAATCTACACTCACTCAAGAGCACAACGGTGTAAAGAAGTCTGTTGTTTAGGAACACATCACAAATCTGACATAGTCTTTTTCTTAGGACCTTTCTCAAGAACACATTTAAGAAAAATGATATTGGTAAATGAGGCCCAATAGGTAGATGGCTAAGATAAAAGAACTATAATTGTTATGGTGTGTGTTTTTATTTGTGAGCAACTAAAGCTACGAATTAAACTGCAATCTAATGACAGTGCATACATTCACACACTTGTCACAGACACACAATATTGAGAATATTGTAATTTATACATGCGAATGGCACATGAACATCACAGACATCCTGTGGTAACATTGTATCACGTGCATGCGGAAATTCAGCACTTCTAGATGACTATATAGTCCAAGTGCAGCAGCAGATGAGCAGAGTATCTAGCACGAGCTATCTTTTTTATCCTGATATCAGTTCCTGCCTGCCCTCTAAGAATTACTTCACAGATGTCCCGCCGCTCAAAACCAAGCAGCTTCAATTCAGCTTGCAATATGTCGGGATGACAAATGCCACACTTACCAAACAACTCTACATATATATGTGCCTGGCTCTTTGGGGGCCCAGGAACCAGTAATAAATGATTCCTCTGCCCTTTTGTCTATCCTTCACATCTGCCTCATCTGCCAATAGAAGGGAAGGGTTTTCTGCTGAATGAAGCTTTAGAGAGGGCTTTTCGCTCATCACTTAATGTAGGAGGGCTTCTTATTTTTCGGCCTGCCCTCCGAAGCAAACTTCAGATCAAAACCCCAATACCACCCCTCCCTCTCAATCTGTTCAATAATACATCAATACAAGGGTGAGGAGGGATTGATTAAAAAGATGGAAAATGGGTATCTTGTCGCTGCCGTCATGATGCAGTGTGTGTGTGTATGTGTGTGAGAGATCTTGAGAGATGGGGGTTTTTGAGGATTACAATTTGACTCCCGTGGTTAGGGAAGCAATTAGTGAAGCGATGCTAACGAGACTTGGTATAGGCAGGTATCATGGGAGCACATCCATACTGTCAGTTAAAGGCTCGACGACAACTATGTGATCTAATTAAATGTAAAAATAAGTCTCAATGAGCTTTAAAGTGCCATCAAAAATTCTCCACTTTAATTGAATGTTGCTCCCTTGAGAGGAGGCAAGAAGGGGAGTGTTCTATGAACTTAATTCAAACCAATAGATTGATGAGTGGGAGCCCTTATTCCCTTTAACAATTTGGCACTGATTCAGACCAACCCTCATGACGATCTCTGCTTAACCAAGTAAAAAAAATCTTCCAAATCAGACAAAAAGCATTAGAATTAAATGTGAGAGTATTGAAATAATACACTTATTGGGCACTTGATTAGGCCTACCTTGTTGGTACACCTTGTTTGCAGATTATATTTGTGTTATTCTGCAAAAAAGTGACATCTTGGCTGGGGAAAACAATAAATCTAGTCAATATGACTAATAAGTCTCTTTATGAGATTGCTGCAAAGAAATCATGTTATCTAGTGATATTGTCATATTTCTATTGACAGAACACCATATAGTACCACATACATCCCACAGGAAAAATAGAGCTCCTAAAGCTCCATAATCCCAATTTAACTCCTGCTCAAAACCAAATTATTGTGTTTTCTGTTTCTTTTAGCCAATCAACAGTCACATTGATTAGATTCATTTTCAGAGCACGCATTGATTGGATTTACTGGGAGTGGATATCACTTGGACTCATACAGAGCTCACATTGGTTGGATTCATTCAGAGTAGGTGTTGGTTGGATTCATTGGGAGTGGACATCAGTGGATTCATTCAGAGCAGACATTGGTTGGCTTCATTCAGATCAGGTATTGGTTGAGATATTCAGAACAGGCATTGGTTGGGTTTATTCAGAGCAGGTATTGGTTGAGTTATTTAGAACAGGCATTGGTTGGGTTTATTCAGAGCAGGTATTGGTTGAGTTATTCAGAGCAGGCATTGGTTGGCTTCATTCAGATCAGGTATTGGTTGAGATATTCAGAACAGGCATTGGTTGGGTTTATTCAGAGCAGGTATTGGTTGGTTTCATTGGGAGTGGCCATCCATAGGACTCATTCAGAGCAAGCACTGGTTGGGTTCATTTGAACTGGGCACTGGTTGAATTTATTCAAAGCATGCATTGGTCAGTTTCATTCAGAGCAAGAATCAGTAGGATTCATTCAGAGTAGACACTGGCTGAATTCATTTAGACCAGGCATTTGGTTGGATTTATTCAGAGCATGAAATGTTGGATTCATTGAGGGTGGGCATTGATTGGATTCATTCAGACTGAGCACTGGCTGGATTCATATAGAGCAGGCATTGGTTGGATTCCTTCAGAGTATGTATTGGTTGAATTCACTGAGAGCAGGCATTGGCCGAATTATGTCAGTGTGTCCTTTAGTTGGATTCACTGAGAGCAGGCATTGGCTGAATTCATTCAGAGGGTCCTTTAGTTGGATTCATTCAGTGAAGGCAGTGGCTCCATTCATTTAGAACAGGCACTGGTTAGTTTAAAACTTCAATGTGAAAACACTCTTAGTCATCCTGTAACCCTTTCTCCGTAACCACAGGACTGTATGCATGATAGTTTTTCATTGGTCGACTATTCATGAGACTAAGGTGTTCAAAAGCCCAAAACACCTACAAAGTGCATCTATATGATAGGTGTACCAGATAAAATGGTCAGTAAGTTATACAGCAAGTAATTAGAAGGTACACTAGGTGTGCCTATAGGTGTACCTACTGGTGTTGTCACTAAATGACATAACAGTTCCCAGTACTGCACTCTATCCTTGACACTCCAAGGGCCATTAGGCTATTGAGGTAAGGGACTTGAGCCTTTAGCCTCCATCGTTAGCACACAGGACACCCAATTCAAAGAAACCGAGACTGGCTACCAGTGAAACCACATCAGTTGAGGTTGGTTACATGTGCAGACAGCCGCCATACATTAAACATCTCACAGATAGCATTCGACCGCTGTAAATGAACATCGATAGTATCTGAGCAGGGTGGAGGAGGTCTATGTAAGCGAAGGAAGTGGAACGAGAGCCGTACAAAATAACTCCCTCGTCCTCACCCGGGTTCATGCAGACAGTGCTCAAGCCCTGACACACGAACTATGAGGTTTTGAAAAGGGCCCAAAGATAACTTGCTGTTATGGCATGCATGTAATGACTAATGACTCCTGCATGTGTAGCGGGGGTGCATTTAAACCAGAGGCTTTGATGTGAGGTTAAAGGGATGGAGCAAGAGATCTCACTGGAGAATCAGCAAACATTTTCTTTCATTATTCTCACCCTAAATGCTCCCTCGCTTTTATTCCAAGCTAGCCTGAGTGCATATATATTACATAGCAGCATATGTATTAGAGTATGCTTTAATCCTCCTAGATCCTCCACGGTTTATAAAGCATGAAATGCCTCATCTTACATGCTGTTGAGTTCTTTTTGGTCTGTAGCCCATTGAAGCAAGTGGAGATATTCTTTGAAAACTGTATAGTCTGAACTTTCATTTGCATTACATTTTTTGCCATATTAACAAAAGGAATAATGATTGAACCTATCAGTACAGAAGTAACATAAATGTAAGATACAGTGGAAAAGACCACTCTTTATTTATGCAATTTCTAGTAAATTATTTATTTATTTTTAAGGAAGTATTTCAGAGGGGATTACATGTGTGACACCGATTCATGTGCTTAAAAGTTTTGCATACATTTGATGTAATATACACCAATCAGGCATGTCATCATCAGTTATGACCACCTCCTTGTTTCTACACTCATTGTCCATTTTATCAGCTCCACTTACTGTATAGCTGCACTTTGTAGTTCTACAGTTACAGACTGTAGTCCACCTGTTTCTCTGATACTTTGTTAGCCCCCTTTCATCCTGTTCTTCAGTGGTCAGGACCCTCATGGACCCTCAGAGAGCAGGTACTATTTGGGCAGTATATCATTCTCAGCACTGCAGTAGTACCGATGTGGTGGTGGTGTGTTAATGTGTGGATCAGACACAGCAGTGCTGCTGGAGTTTTTAAACATCTCAGTGTCACTGCTGGACTGTGAATAGTCTACCAACCAAAAATATCCAGCCAACAGCGTCCTGTGACCGCTGATGAAGGACTAGAGGGCGACCAACATAAACTCTAGCAGCAGATGAGCTGCCGTCTCTGACTTTACATCTACAAGGTGGACTGACAAGGGAGGAGTGTCTAATATAGTGGACAGAGAGTGTTTAAAAACTCCAGCAGCACTGCTGTGTCTGATCCACTCAGACCAGCACAACACACACAAACACACCACCACCACATCAGTGTTACTGCAGTGCACCTATGTAGTAAGTGGAGCTGATAAAATGGACAAGGAGTGTAGAAACAAGGTCATAATGTTATGCCTGATTGGTATATATCTACATTTGTAATTGAGATTCCTCGGATCAGGAGAAAATGCAACCAACCTCTAAGGCTGAACTTCTATGGTGTGCAAAAACACCCCAGCCAATTTCTTTTGAAAGACTGAAGCTGTAACACAAAGTGTGAAAACACACTTATTGTGTCATCTGTTAAATAGGTGTTTTCTGCTCTTTTCTTGATGCTGCCAAATGAATATCTTGCACTTCATGACTCTTTTGACTGTTAATGCATGATTGGGTGGTCTCCGGGTATAGCAGTATTATAAAGACTACCTGTAGACCTTAGAAGATTAATAAAAGGCCACACTCCTCCCTTAAGTGTTTTGTTGGCTGAACTTTGCTTTATTAACCCATCTGAAAACTCTGCTCCAGTACATTGCCTGTGTGCAGAGTGATTCATCGGTAGCCAATAAAAGGGAGTAAGATATTAAATGGAATCATGCTAATGCATTATTCATGTGTTTTTTCATATCCAGCATCCCTCATGTGTCTGATCGCATCATGAGCCATGACACTGACACAATTTCTCTGCCTATTTCATTGCGGCACCTTCTGGATTTAAAAAAGAGAAATAAGGAGATTAAACGGTCTTTCAGGATCCAAAAGAAAATGTCTTTGCATAAATTCTCAAGTTGCCCCCATGACAAGCAGCATTATCTCCCCCCCATTTTTTATGATTTTTCAGACCATACACATACCGTGGTGAAGCAAAAAGCATTGGGAGGTATTTAGAGGAGCTAAGAAGTGAATCCTCTAAATGCTAGTGTATGCAGATCCCATCTGTGACGGATGAGGGAAACGTACTTGGGAAAAGTTTCCCCCCTGTCTTTGTATGAGTGACTTTGGTGTATTTACATAATTCAGTGTAACAGTGCAATATAGTAACGCTAAGGTGTAGCATAAGTCAATTGAATGTGTCTTAAATTCTTCAAATTACTAAGTAGTTCATCAGAAAACAAAGTGCTAATTTCCTATTCATTGTCATAGAAAAGAACGTCGCTGCAACAGTCAGTACTTTCTTTAAGTCACTGTAGTCGAATGCAGTCTGATTCTAAAGAGCTTCACAGCCAGTGTAACATAAAATGATCAGCTCGCTCCAGACTTCAAGGTCACTTCGTAAATGTTTTGGTTGTGCTCTGAGGCGTCTCTCTCACTCAGCTGTCAAAACTCCACTTAGCAGTCCCATCCTGCTCGTTTTGTTTGCCCAAATTTGTCACGCTTCATCTCTTCCCTTTCTGGGAGGGAAGAAAGAAAAAAAATCTTCAAACCCAACACATGTTTCCTCCGTAGGGAAAATCAATAGGAAGAAAAAGCACAGACAACGTTTCTCCAACACAGTATTGCAGAATCGACTTTGCATGTGGGTCTCATGCCTTTATACTCAGCAGTTACGTGTTTAAAGATTCCATATCTACTTCAAAAAAGAGCTTCATATAGTACCATAAAAATAGGAAGCACTGCACTTGAACCCTGCGAGATAACACTGAAATAACCAGGCTGTACGAATCTTATTGCAGCTGGCAAATGGTGTCATGAGCTGTTATGGTATTCCTATTATTCTTGACCACCACACCTTTATTAGCTTGTTGGACATCCCAATCTAAAACCATGGATATTACTATGGATTTTCCCCCCTGCCTCCACTCTTCTGGGAATGCTTTCCATGACATTTTGGATTACGTCCGTGGGAGCTTCACAATCGATGTTCCAAACCATCGCAAATGTGCTCAATGGGGTTGAGGTCAGGGCTCCGTTTGCACCATTCCAGCCAACACTTAGCATTGTACACAGTGATCTTTGGCTTCTGAGAAGCCGCTTGGCCATTGAAAGAGTCCTTGAGCTGATGTTGCTTCCAGAGGCAGTTAGGAGCTCTGAAGTGAGTGATGCAAAAGAGGAGACGATTTTTATGTGCTACGCGCTTCAGCACTTAGCAGCCCTGCTAAGTTTGAGAGGTTTACTGCTCCATGGCTGAGCTGTTGATGCTCCTAGACACCATTTCAGAATAATAACACTTACAGGTGTCTTATAGTACAAAGACAACGTGTCAAATGTTGACACTGAGAAATTGTTTTTTGAAAAATACATGCTCATTTTGAATTTGATGCCAGCAACACATTAAAAAAAATGTAACAGGGGCAATAAAAGACTGATAAAATGACGTAATACGGGGGAAGAAAAAAACAAAACTTTTAACTCTCACAACTAATCAGGTTAATTGACAACAGGCAACATGATTGGGTATATAAGCAACATCTCAGAGAGGCTGAGTCTTTCAGAAGTCAAGAAGAACAAGGGTTTACCACTCAGACAAATGCTGCATGGACAAATAATTCAAGAATAAAATTTCTCAAGGTAAAATAGCAAAGAACTTGGGGAGGTCATCATCTATGGTACATAATAGTAGTAAAAGATTCAGAGAATCTAGAGAAATCTCTGTATGCAAACAGGCCAAAGGCAACATTGGGTGGTCTTTGGGCCTCAGATGGCACATTAAAAACTGACACGATTCTGTAGTGGAAATCACTGCTTGGGCTCAAGAATGCTTCTGAAAACCTTTAATTGTTAACACAGTTCATTGCTGCATCCAGAAATGCAAGTTAAAACTTTACCATGCAAAGAGGAAACCCTATATAAGCAGGATTTAGAAATGCTGCCACCTTCTCTGGGCCCAAGCTCATTTAAGTTGGACTAAGGCGAAGTGGAAAAGTGTCCTGTGGACCGATGAATCAAAATGTCAAATTCTTTTGGAAATCATGGAAATCTTATTATTATCACCATCATCATCATCATCATCATCATCATCATCAATAATAATAATAATAATAATAATAATAATAATAATAATAATAGTGCTTGCAATCAATAATTGATCATCATAGTTATATATATAGAGAACTCCTTCTTTGGTAGAGTTAAAGAATTATGGGTAATCCTCTGCTGTCTGATTCACAATAAGCCATGAAGTAAATATTGTCAGTCAGATCAGGAAGCATCTGCCAACGGCATCAAATCACAGAAGGCCGGGAAATTTTGAGAGGCATGTGGGCATATGGATGCGACAAAACTAACGTCTGACACTTAGCTTATAAATATTTTACAACCTTGCTGTAAAACTCAAACATGTATCTTCTAGTTCTTCCACCCATTTCTGACAAGAACACTATTAAAAATAAATGTTCCTAAAAGGTTGAATGCTTGTATAAGTAGCTTTGGGAAAAGTGTTCAACTGATACAGGATCTTTATGTGGAGGTTCCTTAAACCCAGTTAACTTAAATCCATGTTTTCAATCGAAGTAAGTAATCTTGTTGTTATAGGTCCAAAACATAAACATACAAAAATGTCCTATGAGCAACTTTCTGAGGCCCACTAAATATACAATGTATCGCACCCAATGCCATCACCTAATATCCTCATCCTCATCGAGGAACCAAGACTCAAAAGGGGAACCCATACTCCTTTGGTCGACACCAGATAGCAAACAGCATTAGTGTTAAGTATTAGAGGACAAAATGGGGAAAAAACTGGTGGAGCAGTAGGTAATTAAATAACTTGGGTTTATGCAGCAGCGGCAGCATCTTCAGGAGGGTCAGACCATGCAGGTGAGACTTGCATAGCTTTGTCCAGCATGAAGCTCCATGGTGGTCGAAATGGGGCAGATCAGCCAACAGAGCTGGAGCTCCCAAGTGGTGACTCAGGCAGACGTCACTCAGGGGTTCAAATAAAGGGAGAGAGAGAGAGAGAGAGAGAGAGAGAGAGAATGCAAAATGCTTGTGCAAACAGTTAAGTTTTAAGTCTAAAAGCCTTTCCCTGTTACTTATAACTTATAGAGGGAAAGCTAACAACCAAGCGAAAGCTAACATAGCAAGCATAACCCAGCTGTCAAGGTGGCTCATTAATCTGCTTGCTGGCTTTTTCTTCCACTGTGTTCCCTGGAATATTTCAGCATGTTCCAGACTTTATTCAAATTCACATTCAAATTTGAAAACAGTTGAGTGTTGTCACTTATTGGTGGCTATTGCTAGCTGTGTATTGTATTAAACAAGCATTTAGCTCTGCTCCAGAACTGCCCAAGTTTAGACTTGCCATTCCTCTTAAAACACCCCCGCATTTTGGCAGAGCTGAATTCAGTTGCAAATGAGCAACTGTAAGTCTTTTTTTTAATATGTCAGAGTCAGATCATTAAAGGAGAATTCCAACAACTTTTCTAAATGTCTGAATAATTTATGGGTTGAAATGTAAACCATGTCATTCAGAATGGTTTGATGTGAAATGGTTCATTTGTAGAGAAACTTATTGGCTCTGATTTATTTACAGTGGTGGTGGTAGGAACCACCACTGCACACACACACACACACACACACACACACACACACACACACACACATACACGTACACACACACATACACACACACACACACATACACGTACACACACACATACACACACACACACACACACACACACACACACATACACGTACACACACACATACACACACACATACATATATATATCCATTTCTTAAATTTACAAAATCACCAACATTTTATATATATATATGGGGCGGCATGGTGGCGTGGTGGGTAGTGTTGTCGCCTCACAGCAAGGAGGGCCTGGGTTCAATTCCACAGCCGGGCGGCCAGGGTCCTCTCTGTGTGGAGTTTGCATGTTCTCCCCGTGTCTGCGTGGGTTTCCTCCAGGTTCTCCAGTTTCCTCCCACAGTCCAAAGACATGCAGTCAGGCCAATTGGACATGCTAAATTACCCGTGGGTGTGAGTGACTGTCTGTGTCTGTCTGTCTGCCCTGCGATGGACTGGCGACCTGTCCAGGGTGTATCCTGCCTTCCGCCCGAAGACTGCTGGGATAGGCTCCAGCACCCCCCCGCGACCCTGACGGAGAAGCGGCTTAGAAAATGGATGGATGGATATATATATATATATATATATATATATATATATATATATATATATATTGATGATGGTAAAAGAGTGGTAAATCTGAAGTTTTCTTTTGGGACTAATTTGCCTTACAACACTCTTAACGTATCCCTCCACCATGAACAGTTTAGAATGGATTAAAATATGTTTTACACCAAAATCCCTCTCAAAACTACTGTAAAACAATGTTTCAGACATCAGGCTGGGTATCCATAACTGTTTCATTTAATAACTTTCTGTGTAGCTTTTAGAGGCCTTAAACTCAGATGTCTGGTTCCTATCACCACCACTGTGAACAATGCTAGTTTCTCTAGAATTAAGCATTTTGCACCAAACAGCCATTTTACACAGAAATGGAAATATACATTTTTCATTTAAATGGGAATTATGCCTCTAATAATGCACACTCATGTTGAAATAATGTAATTATGTGTAAATACACAATTGAATTAGCATTTTCAATGTTCACATTTGAATAGGGTCTGGGATAGGCTGCCATAGCTTTTATAAAGTTTCTCTTTCACAAAAATGTTCCTCGAAAACACAAAATATCCATTAATAAATGATAATTCTATGGCTCCACATCCTTTCTGGCCCCTAAATTTTTAAGAGAGAGGGATTCAGAGACACTGAGAAGGCCTGGATGTATTCTTAAACATAGACCATTTCCTTTAGAGCTCTAGAGTATGTTTCAGATATTGCAATAATTGTAGCAGGACCATGCAGTAAGAGTGCTAGACAAGCCTGGCCATCTGCTCTGCGCAGCAAAATCAAGAATCTCCTGTTTGGGTGATTTTGCCTGTTGGATCTGAGCGCAGTTAAATTCATCAGATGCTTCAGTGGGTCTGTCAGCCGTCCAAATTAATATCAGCCCCATCCAATAACGAAGGAGACAAACAGTTGCTTGTCATCTGGCACCATGGCTCAAGTTCCCATTTACATTTTTTGATATGTGTATCTCAAAGGGTAGGTAAAGAACTCTGATCAGTAGCGAGTTGTCGTCTGAGGGAACAGCCAGACAGGCTTATTGCATAAACACCCTCACTGGGGACCTCCATTACTGCAGACGTGAGCAATGCTGTTGCCTCAGAGCACAGCAGGCCATGATGTAGTGTAAAGCTTTTAAATACCTAAAATCAGTGGAGGCAAAGCTATTTTACCCAAGGCTCTCTATCATAAAACCTACTGTGAAAAGAGCTGTAGGACCTTGAATGCCAGACGAATGCACCCAGCACCGTTACCAAACATGACCAAAGCCAGCGGGATAAACGGAAGCTGTATTTACCAGGTACTTCTTAAAAAGTAGCTAATCAAGAAAAGCTCTTGAGCAACATGCATCTATGAATAACAAACCAATGAAACCAGTGAAAAATGCAAAATGACCAAGAATAGTTTCCACTGTGTTGTTTATTATGAAAAACACTTCATTTATGGAGGGCGACACGGTGGCGTGGTGGGTAGCGCTGTCGCCTCACAGCAAAGAGGGCCTGGGTTCGATTCCCTGACCGGGTGACCGGGGTCCCCTCTGTGTGGAGTTTGCATGTTCTCCCCGTGTCTGCGTGGGTTTCCTCCGGGTTCTCCGGTTTCCTCCCACAGTCCAAAGACATGCAGTCAGGGCGATTGGACATGCTAAATTACCCCTAGGTGTGAGTGTGTGAGTGACTGTCTGTCTGCCCTGCGATGGGCTGGCGACCTGTCCAGGGTGTATCCTGCCTTCCGCCCGATGACTGCTGGGACAGGCTCCAGCACCCCCCCGCGACCCTGACGGAGAAGCGGATTAGAAAATGGATGGACTTCATTTATGGAGTGTACCTTTCAAAGCACTTTTGTTACCTACACTCTGAGAAATAAAGGCATGGAACTGCCCCCCTCTTGTCACTGGGGTGGTACCCTCGGGGGGGTACATCTCCATACAACCCACCTCCAGGCTTTTTACTTGATTGTCCTGTTTTAAAACATTTGGTTATGCAAAAGGCACAAAAACGCACTTTTCACCTGGAGAAACTCTCTCTCACACACACACACACACACACACATTTTCTAAGCCGCTTCTCCCTCAGGGTCGTGGGGGGGTGCTGGAGCCTATCCCAGCTGTCATCAGGCGGAAGGCAGGATACGCCCTGGACAGGTCGCCAGTCCATCACAGGGCTGGAGAAACTCAATAAGGTTCGTAACTGGACCTTAAATCCACTGTTGCACATTTGAGGGAACATTTAGGTTTTTTGTACCTCCATCCATCCATTTTCTAAGCCACTTCTCCGTCAGGGTCACGGGGGGATCCTGGAGCCTATCCCAGCGGTCATCGGGTGGAAGGCAGGATACACCCTGGACAGGTCGCCAGTCCATCACAGGGCTGGAGAAACTCATTAAGGTTCGTAACTGGACCTTAAAACCACTGTTGCACTTTTGAGGGAACATTTAGGTTGTTTGTACCTCGATGAATGAAAAATGTACATGCACATTAACTTAATTTCTCACAGTGTAAGAAGCCTTTCAATTGAATTTGTGTAAATAACAGATGTCTGAGCACTTTTTAAGTGTAACACAACTTTTATACTTTCAGTAACTCTTTCTTTTACAGTCTCTAAAGGTCTAAGTATCAACTGAGTAATTATGTGGTGCAAACTCCAAAGCACTAAGTAAGTACTTGGGGTAACATGGCAGTTTAACTAACACTGAAATACCCAACCTTTATATTTTGTGCTGGCTCTGTAGCTTCTTTCTGCAAGCCCCCTAGTGGCCATTCCACCAGCAGAAGTAACATTGAGAATTTTTGAGTGATGTCATCAGTATTTTCTGCAACTGTGTCACCAGGATTAACTCGGATACTGTTGTTACTCTTTGTGTGAAATGTTGTGACTGTGCGTCGAGCTGGTAGTGAGCAATATGGGGTGAAAGGAGAGAGTGAGGCTCCCTGCTGTGAAACCAACTCACACCTCTCCACAAAGATGTTGCATTACGATAAAACGGACAGCACAACTGCAGCTTTCTTGATCACAAAACATTGTGTAGCCATTAAACACAATAAACACACGTTTCTAATTACATGCTGTTAAGTATTATTATATATTAACCTGCTTGCTCACCTATCAAGAGTAAAATCCAGCTTATGATTTTCAAGTTATTGAAAATAAAATGCACAGTTCAACGCTGGCATATCTCAAATAGCCAGACACTGCATTGAAGGCTAATGTGAAAACACACTACACCTTTAAAAGCTTCTTCACACTCAAAATGAATGTGATTCTTTGTGAATCTTGAAGTGGTTCTTCTGTAGTATCTCCTTTATTTTTAGGAGTGTATCTTAAAATGTTATTCAAATCAAATTTCCATTCAAATGTATGTGTATTAAGCTTTTTACAATGGGCATTGCAAAGCAGCTCTACAGAAATCCAGACCCAAGCCTTGAAAATCTCTTCATGAGCAAGAGTAAGAAACCTTGAGAGGAACCAAGACTCAAAAGTGGAACCCATTCTCCTTTGGTTGGCACCAGAGAGCAAAGCAGTAACTCAACAATTTCAAATAAGACTGAATATAGGAATATAGTGAGCCTATCATCATGCAGACGCAATCAGCTTCACCAAATAAACCAATGACATCTGATTATTAGTTTCTGGTTCTTCTGTAAATACCTCTACAAATACCTGTAGAGTATTTACTGTATATATACATACTTTGCTAGCCAAGTTATGTGGATATGCCAAATCCAAATACGTTCGCTGGCAATATTGTTCCATCTTGGGGCTCCGTGAAAAGTGCTCAGTTATTGTGTTGAATTAAAAGTAGTACTGCAATAATTAAATTACAGTAGTACATAATGATGGAGTGAGATTGAAAAGACAGAATGTGTAACTGATTAAATGGTTTATTTATCCACACGTCACATTTCAGCACATAATTGCTTATCATTTTATTTTATGTGTTTTTCCACTTCGATGCCATCAAATGACTGACACTAGCCCTTCAGTAAACATTCATACATGTAAATACCATCGTTGAACATGAGGCTGGTAAACAACACTCTTGACCTGCGCTTTCAGAGCTTTACAGCAAATGCAAATACTCCACACCTTCAGGCTGCTTTGGTAATATCAGTCCATCAGTGGAAACGGCATTCATGAGCCTCTATGAGATGTTGTTTATTTACTGCCTTTTGACATTAAGACAAGAGACTGTAAATTATAAACCGGCGGAGAGGCGGGGGCGCAGAGGGAGTGCATGTTGTTAGAGGAAAGGCAATTTCCTAATAAGGCATGGCACCATAACAGAGGTATTCTTTTCAGTGGCCACCTACGCAAACAGATGGCGTAGTCAAGGACTCGGCTGACTCCTTTATCTTCAGAGACCTGACCGCGAAAGCCAAGGCACATTAAATAAAACACTTCATCTCGCTTCTCATTTCCTTATTGAAGCGGATTGATTGGAATCTGCATTATGGCTTTCCTCAGCTGTGTAGCTCAAGACCTTGAGCTGAGAGACTGAGAGGTCTGGGGGGCTTGGGGTGTGTTTCCCATTACGATGGAGAATTGCTCGGAGCTGTTTTGCGAAACTCCTCGCAGTGATGGAAGCCACATAGCACTCTGACTAGTGCACATTCAGAGGTTAAATAGGCACTCCCAGGGGGATGGCGGGGTGGGGGGGGGGTTACAATTTCTTCAATAATTATAGCTCCATTATATAACCCCCCTCTCCTTGGATCACCACCTTATTGTGGTGGAGGGGTTTGCGTGCTTGAATGATCTTAGGAGCTATGTTGTCTGGAGCAAAAGCTCCTGGTAGGGTCTCCCATGGCAAACTGGTCCTAGGTGACAGGTCAGACAAAGTGTGATCCATAATAACCCCTATGAAGACAGAAAAACAGGACTTGTGTACCCTGCCCGGAACAGGGTTACCGGGGCCCCACCCTGGAGCCAGGCCTGGGGGAGGGGCTCGCCAGCGAGCGTCTGGTGGCCGGGCATTTACTCATGGTGCCCGGCCGGGCCCAGCCCGAAGGAGTTACATGAGTCCCCCCTCCCATCGACCCACCACCAATGGGAGGGGCAGTAGTAGGGGTTCGGTGCGTTGTGGATCGGGCAGTGTCCGAAGGCGTGGGCCTTGGCGTTCTGATCCTCGGTTGCTGAAACTGGCTTTTGGAACTTGGAATGTTACCTCACTGGCGGGGAAGGAGCCTGAGTTGGTGCGCGAGGTTGAGAGATACCGGCTAGATATAGTCGGGCTCACCTCAACACACAGCTTGGGCTCTGGGTCCAATCTCCTTGAGAGGGGCTGGACTTTATTCTTTTCTGGAGTTGCCCATGGTGAGAGGCGGCGGGCAGGTGTGGGCTTTCTCATAGCCCCTCGACTCGGTGCCTGTATGTTGGGGTTTTCTCCGGTGGACGAGAGGGTAGCTTCCCTACGCCTTCGGGTTGGGGAACGGGTCCTGACTGTTGTCTGTGCTTATGCACCGAACAGCAGTTCAGAGTACCCAGCCTTCTTAGAGTCCTTGGGAAGGGTGCTTGAAAGTGCTCCTCCTGGAGACTCTATTGTCCTACTGGGGGACTTCAACGCTCACGTGGGCAATGACAGTGAGACCTGGAGGGGTGTGATTGGGAGGAATGGCCTCTCTGATCTGAACCCGAGTGGTGTTCAGTTTTTGGACTTCTGTGCAAACCACAGTTTGTCCATCACGAACACCATGTTTGAACACAAGGATGTCCATAAGTGCACATGGCACCAGGACACCCTAGGCCGCAGTTCAATGATTGACTTTGTAGTCGTGTCATCGGACTTGCGGCCATGTGTTTTGGACACTCGGGTAAAGAGAGGAGCTGAGCTGTCAACTGATCACCACCTGGTGGTGAGTTGGATCAGGTGGTGGGGGAAGATGCCGGTCAGACCAGGCAAGCCCAAACGCATAGTGAGGGTTTGCTGGGAACGTCTAGCAGAAGAACCTGTCAGATTGATCTTCAACTCACACCTCCGTCAGAACTTTGACCAGATATCGGGGGAGGTGGGGGACATTGACTCAGAATGGGCCATGTTCCGTTCCTCCATTGCTGAAGCGGCTGACTGTAGCTGTGGCCGTAAGGTAGTTGGTGCCTGTCGGGGCGGTAATCCTCGAACCCGGTGGTGGACACCCCAGGTGAGAGATGCCGTCAAGCTGAAGAAGGAGTCCTACCGGGCATGGTTGGCCTGTGGGACACCAGAGGCAGCTGGCAGGTATCGACAGGCCAAGCGATCTGCGGCTTCAGTTGTTGCCAAGGCAAAAACCCGTGTATGGGAGGAGTTTGGTGAGGCCTTGGAAACTGACTTTAAGTCGGCTCCGAAAAGATTCTGGCAAACCGTCAGGCGACTCAGAAGGGGAAAGCAGTGTGCCACTAGCACTGTATATAGTGGAGATGGTGTGCTGCTGACTTCGACTGAAGACGTCATTGGGCGGTGGAAGGAATACTTTGAGGACCTTCTCAATCCCACCGACATGTTCTCCAGTGAGGAGGCTGAGTCTGGGGACATGGGAATAGGCTTGTCCATTACTGAGGCCGAAGTCGCTAAGGTAGTTAAGAAGCTCCTTGGTGGCAAGGCTCCAGGGGTGGATGAGATCCGCCCTGAGTTCCTCAAGGCTCTGGATGTTGTGGGGCTGTCTTGGCTGACACGTCTTTTCAACATTGCGTGGACATCGGGGGCGGTGCCACTGGATTGGCAGACTGGGGTGGTGGTGCCTCTTTTTAAAAAAGGGGACCGGAGGGTGTGTTCCAACTACAGGGGAATCACACTCCTCAGCCTCCCTGGCAAGGTCTATGCAGGGGTACTGGAGAAGAGAGTCCGGCTTATAGTCGAACCTCGGATCCAGGAGGAACAGTGCGGGTTCCGCCCTGGTCGTGGAACACTGGACCAACTCTTCACCCTCTCCAGGATTCTGGAGGGTTCATGGGAGTTTGCCCAACCAGTCCACATGTGCTTTGTGGATCTGGAGAAGGCATTCGACTGTGTTCCCCGGGGTATTCTGTGGGAGGTGCTTCGGGAGTACGGGGTACATGGCTCTTTGCTACGAGCCATTCAGGCCCTGTACAAACAAAGCTGGAGTTTGGTTCGCATAGCCGGCAATAAGTCAGACTCGTTCCCAGTGAGAGTTGGACTCCGTCAGGGCTGCCCTTTGTCACCGATTCTATTCATAATTTTTATGGATAGAATTTCTAGGCGCAGTCAAGGGATGGAGGGTGTCCGGTTTGGTGACCTCAGGGTCACATCACTGCTGTTTGCAGATGATGTGGTCCTATTGGGGACATCAGGCCGCGAACTTCAGCTTTCGCTGGATCGGTTTGCAGCCGAGTGTGAAGCGGCTGGGATGAGAATCAGTACCTCTAAATCCGAGACCATGGTTCTCAGGCGGAAAAGGGTGGAGAGCCCTCTCTGGGTCGGGGATAGGCTCTTGCCTCAAGTGGAGGAGTTCAAGTATCTCGGGGTCTTGTTCACGAGTGATGGTACAAGGGAGCGGGAGATTGACAGGCGGATTGGTGCTGGGTCAGCAGTGATGCGGGCTCTTTACCGGTCTGTTGTGATAAAGAAAGAGCTGAGCCATAAGGCAAGGCTCTCGATTTACCGGTCGATCTACGTTCCCACCCTCACCTATGGTCATGAGCTTTGGGTAATGACCGAAAGAATAAGATCGCGAATACAAGCGGCCGAAATGAGTTTCCTCCGCAGGGTGTCTGGACTCTCCCTTAGATATAGGGTGAGAAGTTCAGTCATCCGGGAAGGACTCGGAGTAGAGCCGCTGCTTCTTCACGTCGAGAGGAGCCAGCTGAGGTGGTTCGGGCATCTGGTTAGGATGCCTCCTGGACGCCTCCCTCGGGAGGTGTCACAGGCGAGTCCACCTGGGAGGAGACCCCGGGGAAGACCCAGGACACGCTGGCGCGACTATATCGCCCAGCTGGCCTGGGAGCGCCTCGGAATCCCCCTTGGAGAGCTGATGGAAGTGGCTGGGGAAAGGGAGGTCTGGGCTTCATTGCTTAGGATGCTGCCCCCGCGACCCGAACCCCGGACAAGCGGAAGATAATGGATGGATGGATGGATATATAACCCCTAGAATAATTCATTTTGAAAATAATTACTTCGGTATAAAACATGACAAAAATATATCTGAAATGAGAAGTTCTTTAAATCAATGGGCCTCATTCACCAAGCATTCTTAAGAAGAAAGTTCCTCTTAAAACCCACCCATGTTTCTGACATTCACCAGTGTTTTCTTATTTGGGGTTGGCTCTTAGGTAAGAACAGAATCTACACACACTCAAGAGCACAAAGGTGCCAACAGATCTACGGTTTAAAGGACACGTCATGAACCTACATAGACTTTTTCTTTAGAACCTTTCTCTAGAACCTTTTTGCTGAACAGCAAAAACACTGAGTCTGACACTTTTAATTCCAATTTGAGATGCTTTCATATGCGGTACTGAAATCCAACACGTATCCGATATGCGACAATGCGACAGTCTGAGCAGCCAGATCGGAATTCATGAGACTTTTATATCAATCCAACTTGACATTCTTCATAATTTCAAGCTGCTGAGACTCAAACATTTAGGCTGATTTTCCTGTACCAAAAAATTAGAAGGCACTTATCACAATCGCTCCGTGTTCGAGGAGATTTGGAAAGAAATGGCTGAACGCGGCTGTAGCCAAATGAGTTTGCTGCGTCAAATAAAAGTCTGAAAGCAAAGTTTAAAAAATCTGAGGATGCGAACCAAAGAACCAAACTATTTCACAGCGAGCATGAACACATTCTGGGTGATGAGCTCAGCTGTCAGTCAGTGAAGCTTCATGATGGCTTCTGTGATGCTGGTTAAAATGAAGCTGAATCCTCCGGGAGCGACTGGCGTTCGTTGGCAGTCGTGATTGTTTACCTCTGGATGAGCTGCTTATAGCAACATGAAGCCTTGTTCTTTTGTGCATGTAGGTCATTTTACCCTCTGTGTGAACAAAGCCTAAGAAACTTGACTATAACTTACGTTTTATTATAATAACTTTTAAGCTTTTTCTAAGTTTTAGCTTACATGAACTGACCATGGCCTGTTTTTTGACAATGACTTTTGAACTCCCCCAAACTAGTAAGGCCTCTTCATTTTTCACAATCCACACCTATCTGGTTCATTCAGTCCCAGTACAGAGAACAAAAGACAACCTTTCAAAAAGTATTTGAAATCACTGGTAAAGTCTGACAAAATCGCAGAAATAGTTTGTAGCATTTGGCTCATTTCAGGTTATTCTGGCTAGTGCGCTTGTGCAGATCTCAATGCTGAGGGGGTGTCGGAGGCTTTCCCTTGACCAGCAAGCTAACTGGCTCCTATTTTGAAGGGAGGGACTTTCCTTGTAAACAGACACCAAACTGTACCTTAGAAGCTTTCCTATTTTTATAGTCTCCTCCTTTAGAACATCTCTGGAGGCACTCAATAATAAATATAATAATAATATATTAGGTTTACATATTTTGATGTGGTGTGGTGGGTAGCGCCGTCGCCTCACAGCAAGGAGGGCCTGGATTCAATTCCCCCGCCGGGTGATCAGGGTCCTCTCTGTGTGGAGTTTGCATGTTCTCCCCGTGTCTGCGTGGGTTTCCTCCGGGTTCTCCGGTTTCCTCCCACAGTCCAAAGACATGCAGTCAGGCCAATTGGACATGCTACATTGCCCCTAGGTGTGAGTGTGTGAGTGACTGTCTGTCTGTCTGCCCTACGATGGACTGGCGACCTGTCCAGGGTGTATCCTGCCTTCCGCCCGAAGACTGCTGGGATAGGCTCCAGGACCCTGACGGAGAAGCGGCTTAGAAAATGGATGGATGGATGGATGGATGGATATTTTGAACAGTAGGTTACAGGTTCTCTTGCACTTAAGGCCAACAACAATACAGCTAAATAATTAACCATGTTGCACACATAACGGAAGGTAGGTAAGGGGGAAAGACAACATGAAGAGGGTGAGTAAAACTAACCGTCACTGTCCAAAGAAAAACTCTTTTCTGCATCATTTGAGCTCAACAGCTGTTCTTTACATTGCGTGAAAATTTCATGATTATTTGACCCATAGAAATGCTCCAGAATTGCTTAGTAGAAAATATATTTCTATTAACTTATATGGAAAATAAAGTTACTGTTTTGGAGATACTTGATTTTTTTTTTGTGTACAGTGATGAAATACAACAATATGCAAATAAAGGTTGTTCAAAAATGCAAATATATGAATGTCACTGACTTACATACGTTTGTTAAATAATATCAACAGTAGAAAACGGATTAATGTCACTTAACATTAATATTTTAACTTGCCTATAGAACATGACAGTGGCTGTATTATAAGCAGAGGGTGTGGTGAATTATACTCTTCAAACTTATTTCGCTTCTATTGCACAGTATTGCACATACCTGAGGGGAATTTGTTTACTTTGAAGAAGTTAAAAACTCATAAACTTTGATTAGTAATGCATATGGTATGATATGGTAGCATCAGCACAGAGTAAGACACAAGGGAGGCCATGATTTTTACCACAAGAAGGGCTCCTTATTAAAAACCAGGGCAGAAAAGCACATACTAAGCACTCATGGGGGTGGTCAACAACGGCCACATGCTGATTGTAGACCAACCCCAAACACAAAACACACTAACTAAACCTGCACTCTGACACAAAAGACCTGAAAAAAAGAAAAAAAACTAAACCATATATACACCAATAGACCAATAAACATCAACATGAACAACAATAAGCCCCTTTTTAGGAGGGTGCATGCCTACCATGGTTCTTCGCTCACATGGCCACACCTCCCCAGCCTCTTGGAGCCAGCCTGTTACAGGTTGCTACAATATTTCTAATAATTTAAAAATAAAAACATTAATATTTACAGCTTGTCACAATCAAACCCAGTTGTCACGACTCCCTTAGGCTCTAAACTCTCTTTGGACTCAATGTCCCAGAATCTCCAGGGAGATCACGTGACTCCAACCAGCGCTAAAGCTCCCCAGAGTGCTGGTTTGTTTCACCTGTTCTTTTCTGGTTAGTTTAGTTTAACACCTGACCTTGCAGATAGATACTTTGCAAGGTATTGCTTCTTTCCACAGAGCTACTGAACGTTATTTCTGACTGTTTATTCCTGTTCCTACCCAGTTTGTAGACCTGCCTTTCGCTTGACCCCTTTTGGCCTGTTCGCCTGGTTATGTTTGTGCTTTTGTGCATTTTGCCCTTTCGGGATTTGACCATTGCCTGTCACTTGTCTACGATTGTGGATTCTGTTTTGACTAGTAAAGCCTCTCTTTCACTTTCTATCTGCGAGCGTCTGCATCATTCTGTCACATTACATCAGTAGACCCCCCCCCCCTCCCCCCTCCCCCCAACTCTAAAGAAGGTCCTGTTCAACATCTTTTCAATCCAACACCCTCAGCCCTTTTGCTTACAATAGATGTCCCAAATTAATACATTTAAAATGACCAAATGTGATAAAATATCCAAACATGACAGACTATAAAAAAATGTAGCATGTTAAAATTTCCTGAGCTCAGCTTTTGAATAAGAGTCGACGGCTCTACTCAGATATACCCCCAAAGCACGAGCGCTACACTGCCTTCACAATCCTTACATTAGCATTCACTCCGCTACCAAAAGCTCTTTTGACTTCTTTTTTCTTTTTTTTTCTTGCTAGAATTGTTGTGAATGCCCACTAAAATGAACTTATGAAAGTTTTAATGAGAGAACAGCATGCCAAAGGCGGTTACACAGTCGTTTAGAAAGGCGGCAAAAGCTCCGTTCTGAAGTTTAACAAAGCAAGCGCTGCTGCTCCACAGAGTCTTTTAAAATGTTCACAATGTTCTCAGTAATCAGCAGCCCCTCAATAAAACAAATTAGGAAACAGCGGTAATGACAAAGGAGAACATTTGTTGAGGAAAAGTCTGAGGCGAGGACTCTGATGTTCATTGCTGCCTCAGGAAATGCCGATGGACCCATCACGCCTTTGAACTGAAGGTAAACAGGATCAACGGCTGGTTGAACACGTTCCCATATTCTGTCAAAGTTCCTTCCGCCAACTTTTGTGGCTAGGCAGAACACACCAGTAGAACCAACTTAAAAAAAACGGAGCGCTGCAGAAACAGACACCTCACACTATACGAAGAATCAGCATCAATTTTTAATTTAGTCTCTAAGAATTCGACGAAGTCTCGAGAAACTGCCTGTACAGGCAGAAAAAAGCTGCAGCGGGTTTCAGCCGTAACCATTGTGTGCACAAATAACAAATTAGCCCCGTGTTAAGCCTATTAATTCTCCGGTCTGCTTGACAAACTCTGTGTTGTGTTCTGCTGGGACCCGTCCTGTTGATATGCTGAGTGATACTAAACTACAGTCACTCACCCTTCCTCGCTCACTCTGCCTGCTTGGCTTACCTAAGCAGAAGTGAAGAACAAAAGCGGCACGCTGCCTGTTTTTTTCTTGGACTCGCTTCAGATAGCGCCAGCCAATCAAGTGGAAAAGCCGGGTAGCAGCGATCCTGACTCGACAGCCATGGCACGTCGACGTGCGGCTGCTATTTTTAGCTCGCTGAAATGTAACGTGGCACTCTCAAGGAGCTGTCGCATGACACCCTCCTTTCCCCGCTCTAAGTGGTTTTTCAACTTCCTGTTCAAATTGGATAGAAGATGCTGGCACGCAGCCCCGTCGGTTGTTTTTTTCCACCAACTGCTTCTGCCTAGGTTTGAGTTTCAGTCCTACTTCGTGGGTAGATTGACAGTTTGCTTCCATCGTGTGGTTTAGTATCACTTTTTACCGTTATGTTGCTGTTGAGGCACTGCTTTCATCATAATTCCATGGCCCAGTGAAAGATGTACTGTTAAATAAAGGTGCTGTGCAGGTACATTTTTCGTTTATCAAGGTACAAACAATATAAATGTTCCCTCAAAGGTACAGCAGTGGTTTTAAGGTCTGATTGTGAATCTTAAGTAAGTTTTTCCAGGTGAAAACTACATATTTATATCTTTTCACAACCGAATGCTTTTAAAACAGAACAATAAAATAAAACGCCTGAAGACATGTGGAGGCAATACAGCTTAGAAAATGTCATTTCAACGGATTTTGGTACAGTTATGTTCCCTGACTAAATTACTGAGATGTACCCACGAGAGACAAGGGGCACTGCCTCAGTGGAAGTATTGTACCTTGTGTGTGGGATCAAGTGCCTTGATGTAGAGGGGATGAGGGGAGCAGGGCACAACCTAACAGGGGTAAAGTATAACATGGATTTATTTATATTCTTTAGGAAGTTGAGGTAGAAGCTGCTTTTGGTCATCTTCTGATTATCATCTGCAAATTTTCACAGTAATCGGACAGACATTTCTGAAGATTTGCCAGTAACAAAGTAGCTTCTTTCGTCATAAGTGATATGGACTACCATCAAACCTACATTCTTTTAATCATCCTCTTGCTGGCTGTAATACGGTGCCATTCTGAACAATGTAAACAACTCCTAGTAAGAGCTAACCAGGCTAAAGTACAGTCTTTTACACATGGAGAGGCTCATTCTAATGCAGCTTGTCAACTAAGCCTCCTAATGCAATCAGAAGTCCATAAACTCTCATATAAATTCACAACAGTTAACTTTTTATCCACAGGTGTAGCAAAAAGATACTATCCTAGGGTTTCAGTCATGTGGTTTTTCTGTTGTGGCTGCTGTATTCGGGATCAAACTTCTGGCTTTGCACGAATGTAGCTAGTGGTAGAAGATGGCTACAATAACCAGAGGTGGACGAAGTACATAAATCATGTACTTGAGTTAAAGTAGAGACACCCAAGGTAAAATATTACCCCAGTAAAAGTAGAAGTTCCTCCCTCTAGACCTCCACTTGAGTAAAAGTACAAAAGTATTTACCTTCAAATGTACTTAAGTATTGAAAGTAAAAGTACTAAAAGAGTAATTCTGGCTCTCATTATGGTTATTATTTCGCTTCATGAACTCATTTCAGGTGAAAGTCCTCCAGCGTCTCTCTTGGTAAACCAGTCTTTTAATAGAACGTCATTAATTAGTGACGCTGACGTCTATTAAAATGATCAGAAGCACAAAACACTGAAGGTAAACAGTTTCCATCAGGGAGAACCGAGTGGCTCTGAAATCACTTTTTACACACAAGCAAAGTTTCAGTTTAAAATGAGCTCCTTTACTGTGTTGATCTGTAGGCGTCTGTTCATAAACATAAACCAGCCCAAACTAATTTATTATAAAATTAAAGTGTTTGTATGAATTCAGAAAAATCAGGGTGGGTCAAGGATCCCAAGGTGTTGTATAAAGAGAAGACAAACTCTTTGTCATCATAGGAGGGTAACGACATCAGCTAATTAACACAGATGTGAACAATGCTCGTCTCTAGATAACTATAGATGTAGATAACCTTTAGAAACATAAATGTTAAACATAAGACTGAATGTCGTGGACCTGTGTAGGATGTGTCCTGCCTTCCGCCCAATGACAGCTGGGATAGGCTCCAGCACCCCCGTGACCCTGAGGGAGAAGCAGCTTAGAAGATTGATTAAAATACCTGATATTATTATGTGATTAATCCCTTCTTGAGCTGAATGAGGTGTGAACAGCAGAGAGAACAATAAACTATACAGTGCAGGGGCTCCAAGCCTGGAGTCTGAAACACTGAATTAAAGGTCTGTGTGTCCCTCTTCATTCTCTGATTCTTTCATATCTCGCAGGTTCACAAAGCACAGCAAATTAAAGGCACTCCCTGATTCGGTCCTCCAAAGGGTGGCAACTGTACAGTGTTACACAAAAAGTGTGAATAGATGTCATGTAATTAAAATCAGTATATATAATATTAATCATTGCTTAAATGTCCTTTTCTTCTTCATGGTCAAACATAAATTTGCCTTGTTTGACACAATCTGTTTATCATATTGATTTTGATGAATATATATCATATAATTAGGCTGGGGTAAGTTGGCACACATTCGCTCTCGGGTCGCTTTCGGCTCTTAGGACCTTTTCCTGCCACTGTTGCCACAGCTTTCTCATTTGGTGCCTGATCTCAGATTTCTGCAAAGCTGCTTTGTGACAAAATTTGTTGTAAAACCTCTATATGAACCGAACTGAACGGAGCTGAATTGTAAGGCTTAGGGCGGCTGAGCAGCAGCTCACTAAGTCCACTCTGGCCTTTTATTTCCCTGTCTCTGCCCTGTGTTGGTGAGTCCAGCAAATCTCACCACTACCCCAAATTCATAAACACACCCCTACTGTGGAGAACCGCAATCTTCGGACAATGGAGTCGGTGGACAGGTGCTATCATAATGTTTCATGGGTCAGAAGGGGGAAGTTAAAGTCAGGGAGCCTTTTGTTGTAATTAAAAAGCGTTTGTTGGAAATGGCTTGGAAGGGCCGGTGTGACAGATGGGCCAGCATGCAGAGCAAAGAGAGCAGCTCCGCTGCGAAAGCGGGTGTTGGAAGATTAATTGAGACGTGAGAGGAGGGAAGAACGAAACGTGACGTGAGTCTTTCGTTCTCGGCTTTGATGTGGTCTCACAATGCATGATGCATGTTTGAGTGGAGAGGAATGTGGACGGACCCTTCGTGCTTGTTCCTCATCGCCCCAGCAAGCGTTCGAGGCAGTAGTGAAGTCAGAATGCGAGATGTCAAGTTCACTATCTGGAGACAAGCCATGTGGTTATACGGTAGCTCAATTGAATTAGGCCTCTCAGTATATGTGCACTCATAAAGTGTTCAAGAGCTATAAAGCATTCGAACTAACAGAGCTTTCTTTGTTGGAAAAAGAGGAGCATTTAAGGATGCCTGCAGTGCTAGCATTTCTGAAACTTAAATAGGCCTTCAAGCGTGCACTTGCTGCACTTTGCACAGAGCATTCCAGTCAATTAATCAACTTGAAGAGGACTGTTGTATCTTTCACTTCCCTCGCAAGTGGAAGAGATACTGGAATAGACAGAGCAATGCACATACACTGTGCAAAAGTCAGAAAGTTTAAAATGGACATCAAGTTGTTTATATTGGATATATTTCAGAGGAGATTAGATACAAGATAATCCAATTGCAAGTCAACCAAGTGAAAAAAGTAGTTTCAAATGTGGGATTATTAAAAAATACATACAAAATCAGGATGCAAACGCCTGATAGACCATCAAAACTGTCACCATCAGATAAACAGCACTTAAAGCTTTCATGTGTGAGAGACAGGAGAAAATCAAGCTGCTTCAGATCTGAAAACATCCAACGGTTTCTGTCCATCCTTCCACTGTGAGAAGACGACTCAATGTCATGGGTCTGAAAGGATGCGTAGCTGTCAAGAAATGTAGCCATCACTGAGAAAAGGAAAAGCAGAACAAATCAATTGAAGAAGTGAGTGTTCTCAGACTGGACTGGAGAGCTCAGATCTCAAAATATGGGATGCGTTTGGGATGACATGCGACGTAAACAGCAGAAAACTCAACCAATTTCTAAGACTGAACTTTGGAGGTGTGGAAAAATATCCCTGCAGATTTTATGGAAAAACTCAAAGCAAGTTTACTGAAAAAATAGAAGCTGTAATAAAGGCAACGGCTGGACACAACTACGGAAAGATGATATTGTATATAGTTGTGGAGATTCTGTGTAATTTTTTGTTAAACATGTTTTATTGACACTGCAATATTAATAAATGAAGTCTTGGTCCTTTGCAAAGCACTGTTGCACATTTTTTATGTTCATGATATGTAACCCAGACCGTCTTCAGCACAGTAAAATTGCATAAAACATCTGACATGTTTGCAATGAAGTGAAAACTCTCACTCTAACAAATGTGTTGGCAGAAAATTGCATCAGGGTGAACCTGAGCTTTCCGAAGCAATACATTGTGCAGAAAAATTAAATGCAAAGATTTAGAATGGCTGCAACAGCTCTTTTCTGAGGTTTTACAAAGCAAGCATTTTGGTTTCTTGGAGTCTTTTTAAAATGTTCATAAAGCTCTCTGTAATTAGTGCCCACCCCTTAGAAAAACAAATTAAAAAACAGCAGTGATGACAAAGAAGAGCATTTGTTGAGGAAAATTATGAAGCGAAGACTTTTCTGATGTTCATTGCTGCCTCCGGAAATGCCAGTGGTCACATCGCGCCTTTTAACGGAAGGTAAACAGAGTCAACAGCTGCTCCAGCATATTCCCATACTCTTCTGCTTCTGCCAACTTTTGTGTGTAGGCAGAGCAGACCACTCGAAAGAAAATAGTGTTAAAACTTAAATGAGCGTTTAAATGTGTAGACTGCGCACAAAGCATCCTGCTCAATTAATGTGCTTGAAGGGAACTGTTCTACTATTCATGTTTATTGCAAGTGGACGCAAAATGTTGGAATACAAACCTCGCTTTGAACAATGATGGGACAGTGTAAGAAGTGCGAAGAAAAGAACAAAGCAGTGATTAGTAAATTCTGTTCAACCTCAATTTAATTAACACTAAAACAAATAAACAAAAAAACAAACAAAAAACACAATTTTTAATGATTTACTTTTTATTATTCATTGTATTTTTGATTAAAAGATGCTGCTTTCTCAAATACAATACCTTCATCGTGTAAAAAAGTTTACCACTGTGTTACCTTACCATTCCTTTGAAAGATGAAGTTTTGAAAGTAGATTTTCTTATATATATATATATATATATATATATATATACACCACTCTAGCACCTGCACTCTCATTGCACAGCCATGCTGTTATAACACATGCAGAATTGGTGTTGTCATTTTGAAATAAGCATGAACATCACTGAAAAAGACGTCATCTAGAAGGCAACAAAAGTTGCTTCAAAATGTACATATACTATTCATCATTAATGGTGCCTTTATAGATGTGAAGACAGACCGTGGCTTTTAAACTTTACACTGGTAACAGTCTACATGGTCCTTTTCTTCTTTAGTGAACATAATATCTGTTATTTCACAAACAGTCTGAGCAGTTGATCAGTCATCAGGCCAAAATACACATTTCCATTGTGCCAGCACTTTTGGATATTTTTGACATATAGCTTAGTACAGTCTTAACAGGCATTTTTAGATGCAGCAACAAACAATGTTGACTGACAATGGTTTGTTCAAGTATTCCAGAGTCCATGTAGTGATGTCCTACACAGAAAAGATTTCTGCAATCTGCAATTCTTGCAATCACAAATTGGACCTCATTTACCAATATATTGTTTTTTTCTTAAATTTGTTCTTGAGAAATGTCCTAAGAAAAAGTCTTTATCAGATTCATGATGTGTTATAAGTGTTATTAAATGACAGTACCAGTTCGTAAAACTGGAGTCTAGGTTTGGCAGTTGCCAAGAGAAGGGTACTTGTCTGACTGCATTGTGCCAAGTGTAAAGTTTGGTGGAGGGGGGATCATGGTGTGGGGTTGTTTTTCAAGAGTTGGGCTCGGCCTCTTAGTTCCAGTGAAAGGAACTCTTAATCCTTCAGCACCAAGAGATTTTGGACAATTTCATGCTCCCAATTTTGTGGGATCAGTTTGGGGATGACCTCTTCCTGTTCCAATATCTCTGGGCACACAGAGACTGTGAGACAGGCCTTCTTGTCCAACATCAGTGTCTGACCTCACAAATGCGCTTCTGGAAGAACGGTCAAAAATTCCCATAAACACACTCCTAACCCTTGTGGAAAGCCTTCCCAGAAGAGTTGAAGCTGTTATAGCTGCAAAGGGTGAGCTGACATCACATTAAACCCTATGGATTAAGAATGGGATGTCACTCAAGTTCATATGTGTGTGAAGGTAGACGAGTGAATACTTAGCAGTAGTGAAGCATCTGAATACAATGAAGTAAATATTTAGAAGATGTTCTGTTGACCTTCCGCCCGATGACTGTTGGGATAGGCTCCACCAAAGTATCACCTACTTCTTCTATTATTTTTCGTTTTTCGTTTCGTTTAGGTCAGATTGGATTTACAAATCACTAATTTCTGTTTTATATGCATTTCACATACAGTCTTAACTTTTTTGGACATAGAGTATTGCATCCAGAACAGACCTTCAGAAAAACAAAATAGCATGAAATATCTGACACCTTGGTAATGAAGTGAAAACTCTCACTCTAACAAATGTGTTGACAGAGAATTGCATCAGGGAGTGAACCTGAGCTCTCTAAACCAACACGTTTTACAGAATGGAGGAAAATACTGAAGTTATACAAAGCAAGCACTGAGGCTCCTTAGAGACATCAAAAGGGTTCATAACATTCTCAGTGATTAGCGGTCACTCAATAACTCAAAACAAATCAGAAAACAGTAAGGACAAAAGAGAATGTTTGTTGAGGAACAGTATGAAGTCAGTACTTCTCTGGAATGGCCAATGGCCATCTCAAGCCTTTAAAGTGAAAGTGAATGATTGCTGTTTTTCTCCTTCTGTTGACTTCTGTCCAGTGGAACCAGTAAGAAACACAGTGCTAGCATTTACAAAACTCACTTTAAAGGCTTTCACATGTGCACTTGCTACACCTTGCAGTTAATTATCTGCTTGAAGCGGACTGTTGTATCCTGCTGTTCTATTGCAATTGGTTGAAAGGTGCTGTGATATATGGAGCACTGCACATGGGAAAGGCCCTTTTTGGCCATATTGTGTTACTTACACCATCTAATAAAACAGTGTGAAACGTCTGACACACTTGTAATGAGATGAAAACTCTCACTCTACCAAATGTGTTGACAGAAAATTGCATCAGGGAGTGAACCCGAACTCTCCGAACCAACATGCTTTATAGACAGGAAGAAAATACTTCACTCAGGTAAAGTATCAAACGCCATTGGGTTGGCGATTTATTGAAAGACTGAAGTTTGGTGGAGTTGAAGACCTCCCATGTCCTGCACTTTTTAGAAACATCTCTTCCCTTAAAAGGCATTGCTCCAACTACAGATAATTTAGGCTGAATTTTTTAAAAATAGGCCTTGACAAAAATGTATTCAAGTGCCATTAGAGTCTTGAAGCTGCACTGTGTATGAGGTTTTGTTTAATCGACTTAGCATTACTGAGTCAGGAGAAACAGAAACAGACAACAAAGGTCTTGCAGACGTTTTACGGACCACGTCTTGATCTATTAAAGTCACCAGTAAAGGCTCAAAGAGAAGGTTTGGCTCCATGTTTAGGTCTCAAACATAAAATCAACATCATACTGATGAAGATCTGATGAAAATACTAGATTATTCACTTTCATCCTCAGAATACGTGCCCTTCTCCAAGATTTGACTGAGCTCTCCCTCACAATCCTCAGATTGATCCCCTTGATGACCCAGGAATGAAGCATGAGTGTCACAAAACGTTCTTGAACATGTTGGGTGCAGTTACACATTTCTACCAGAGAGGTCTCCAAATCTCCAAAACTTACACAGTACAGCTTTAATACAAACAGTGAGCTATGTAAAGTTGTATGTATCGTTAAATGAAATTTGAATCAGATTTTAAGTAATATTCATTATGAATTTAATGTACATTGAACGCCTGTGGTAAGAACATGCAGCATAGCCTGCTACATTACTTTTGACAGACAACAGTTAATATGTTTGAATTAAATATGAATCTGAAACTGTTTTAACGGATTCATTCAGAATATTTTAGAAATATGTTGTATGGTATGTATGGTGTTGGAGGACTCTACTGTAGCTGTGCTGTACACTTTTTCCTTCAAAAATGTTGATTTTAATAGAAATGTACATGTACATTTACAAATTTAGAAAATTTGTAGAATTTTGTTGTTTGACATGAAGAAAGCTTCAGTTCTATTTGTTAGATCCCAGCATAGCTGTCAGAGGGTGGAACTGTATCTGCATTCATTGCTTGCTAGCAGCTCCACACACCTTCACATTTTACACACACAGACTCAACAGTGTTCCTGTTTATTTGGTTACAGAGTTGTGCATGAAATATTTTACTTTATTGTATAATCAGGTGGCCTATAGTAAAAGGTCACTCTAAAATAGATTTGTGTGGCTTTGAAATAACTTTATTTTAGGGCATTTGGTCAGTGTTGTGGTTTCTAGAAAACAATTACACATAGAAGAACAACAGTATTTTTAAATATATTTTGATTTAATATTTATAAAGTGCAGTTTAAATTGCAAATATCATTTTGTAATTCAGTAACTTCTTTTTGTGCGTTTAGACTGAAAAAAAGAGGTGCAGAAATGGATAAAACTAGTATTTTGACCCAAAGTGTGATTCATTAAGTCATTACATCAAGTAATTTCATTTAACAATACTTTTAAATATGGAAATTCACCAATCAGGCATAACATTCTGACCACTGAGAATGATCCACCACCCAAATATTACCTGCTCTGTGAGGGTCCATGAGGGTCCTGACCACTGAAGAACAGGGTAACAGAGTATCAGAGAAGCAGATGGACTGCAGTCTGTAACTGTAGAACTACAAAGTGCAGCTATACAGTAAGTGGAGCTGATAAGATGGACAATGAGCGTAGAAACAAGGAGGTCATAATATTATGCCTGATAGGTGTTTGTAATATGTTCATGCTAAAAAATGTGAACATACATCCACAAATCCATATCTGGGGACAGAAAATGCCATTACCTGCGGAAAAACCCCAAAACGTCTATCCCATTGACGAGAATGAAACAACTAGAACATCACCTGAAGATGAGCCTTTGCTCTTTCTAAAACGTGTCCTGTAATTTATTTGTGAATTTGAGTAGCCGATGGTGAGAGCCACGTACTTACAAGACCATCCAAGCTACTTCTGCGCAATCATCATTGGCGAGGGACTCCAGATCATCATGAATAGTTTTGAGTGGTTAAAAATAGCCCAGCAGATTTTTCAGTTGTTAACGAGTGGGCTTTTAATCCAACACTTGAACGTTTTGACATGAGGGAAAAATGTGAAGTGCTCTGTTCGTGATGAATTGCAGGGGGCTGTTGTAGCAGCGCCTAAAATAATTCTGCATTGTGACAAACCTGCCTTTTTTTCTTCAGTTCTCAAACCTGAATATGCACCATGTCAGGACCATCACAATCTTTTAACACATTTCAAAACATTTAACTGAGACATTTTCGAAAAAACCAAAACGTGTGGATGGAGGACAGAAGCTCTCGGTAGGTTGGAACTCCAGAAATCTGTGCTGGCTTTTTCAGAAATGATCCCTGTGCCTGCTTTGACCTGCCGTTACACTGATTTGCAGTGTGCTGTAAGCTTCCTGGCATTGCTAGTAATAATCATCTCAATGTATATCATTTCAATGCTGTATTTTCAGCAACAAAGCCCTCTTAGCACAAGCGACAACCTGCTTTCCAACTGATGGCACATATTCCGCAATCATGGCTTTTGATTACTCTCGCACACTATTCTAATCTGCTGCGCGTGAGTGGAGGGGTAAATGGTGCTCTCTCTCTCTCTCTCTCTCTCTCTCTCTCTCTCTCTTCAGCTCCCTCCTACTCTCTCTCTAGTTCTCCCATTCTAATTTGCTTTTTCTAGCTTCTAGCTTCTCTCTATCTCCCTCTTTCTAGCTCTTTCTACCTTTTTCTCTCTCTCTCTTTCCAACCCTACCCCCTCTCTCTAATACAGACTATTTCTCTTCCTCGCATTCTTTTCCTAGCTTTCTCTCTGCCTCTCTCTCACTCTTTTTTACCAGCTCCCTCTTTCTAATACCCTCTCTCTCCCTCTTACTCTTTCTGATACCCTCTCTCTCCCTCTTACTCTTTCTGATACCCTCTGTCACACTAGCTCTTCCTCTCTCTCCGATTCTCCCTCCCCCCTTTCTATCTCTCCATAGCTCTCTCATTCTCTTCAGCTCCCTCCTACTCTCTAGCTCTGGCATTCTAACCTTCTCTCTCTATGTCTCTTTATGTCCCTCTTTTCTAGTTGTTTCTACCTCTTTCTTCTCTCAATTTCTCTCTTACTTTATTTTTAAATCTAATTCTTTCTCTCTGCTCATTTTCTGTTTCTGATTCTCTCTCTCTCTCTCTCTCTCTCTCTCTTTCTCTCTCTCTCTCTCACCCACTCATGCAAAGCTGTTCCAGATGGTGATGTGTCGGCTTTCGGCTGACAGTGTGTGAGACAGTCGGATGTCTATCCCACAGCAGATCGGATGGGATGGGACACAAAACGGATGGATACGTGGAACTAGTGACAGGAGGAGAAGTGTGGCATGAAGAACTAGCGACTGACCCCTGAAAGAGAACGTGCAGCCGCCATAAAATCAAACGACCAATCTGGAGAAGCAGTCGGATTTTGCTGCAGGCTGTACACACATCAGCACAGCACTGCTTCCACAGAGGCTTTTCTCCTCTAATCTCCACATCTGCCCTGCAAGCTCATCTCTTTTCCTCTATATAAATAAAATGTTCATTTTTCCCTCCTCACACACTGACCTGATATTCTTATTACAAATCTCTCTCTCTCTCTCTCTCTCTCTCTCTCTCTCTCTCTCTCTCTCTCTCTCTCTCTTTCTCTCTCTCTTTCTCTCTCTCTCTTTCTCTCTCTCTGTTACAACTGTTACCAAAGCAAAATATAGTATGTCATATCAAAACTGATGCTGGTACTAAAGAAGAAAAAAGGAAAATAAAGAAAGAAACACACACACACACACACACACACACACACACACACACACCCCTCCTTCTGGGTCACAGGAGCCTATCCCAGCAGTCGTCAGGATACACCCTGGACAGGTCGCCAGTCCATCGCAGGACAGGCAGATTCATTCACACCTAGGGGCAATTTAGCATCACCAGTTGAAAACCAGAGTACCCGGAGGAAACCCATGGAGAACATGCAAACTCCACACAGAAAGGACGCTGGTCACCCAGCTGGGGAATCAAAACCAGGCCCTACTTGTTGTGAGGCGACAGCGCTACCCACCATGCCACTGTGCCGCCCAAAATAAAGAAGCAAATACATATAAATAAAACATCTCTACATGTCTGTAAACAGATTGCAGACACATAGTTGATCATTTGGTCGGCCCTCAATAATTAAATATGCTATTTTTTCAGTATTTAGTGTGTGCCCTCTTTGCCTTTATTACAGCTTCCATTGTTTGACAGGATATTTGCTTTCAGTTTTCAGAGAATTCTGCAGGGATATTTTCCCACATCTCTAAAGTTCAGTCTTAAATGTTGGTCATATTTTCAGCTTCTAATACTACAAGTAATCCCAGACACATTCAATGATGTTGAATACTGGACTGTCCATTGTTCTGAGAAGACCAGCAGCTTCTTTTTCTTCTTTGTTGTCAGCTTTCTTAGTAACAGCTCATGGGCAGCTACACATACTTTCAGACCCATACCAGTGAGTTGTATTTTCACAGTGTAAGGATGGATAGAAGCACCTGTGGAAATTGCAGTAATGATGTTAGTGCACCTTTTGTCAAGCTTGGCTAATATCACCTCATGGTCCACTAGCTCTCTATTCTGTGTGTGCACTGGAAGAAAATCTAGCATTCACACAGAAACAATAAACAAAGTGACAAAATATTGTTCCAGCCAATCAGCAACAGGGGGTGCTAGTGCACAGGACAGGAGGAAGGGGTGATGCAGGGCAGACTGGCCCATTGTCAAGAAGGAGAGATGGCCGAGAAACAGCCAAAGAGGAGAACATCTGAAGAACAAAGATTGAGAAAGAAGTTTTTAGGTCAGGCAAGGTTGAAAAGCCGTGGTAACATTGTGGGAGGTTTAAATATTATAGAAATGAGGTTCAAGTTGGCTTCCCATTCCACACATTCCTGTTCAAATTTTTAAATTCCATCTTAAATGGTGCAATAGTTATATCCTGGCACCTGAAGCCATTTAACCCTTTGGGGTCTGAGGTCATTTTCTTGATTTTTACATATAATTGTAAATTTGAGGCACTATATCAAAACATTTAGAACAATCTCAGTTGACTTTGCAATGGGGTCCTTTTTACCTGGAGCGCTGTGTAAAGAGAGAATTCAGACCTAAAGCTGAAAAATTTAAGATTTTAGAATTTTTTTTAATTTATAAAATAAATAAATTTCTAAATTTATTTTAGAAATTCCTAATGTCTCTTGTGAAAACATAGCTTCACTTATGTGATAAAATTGTTTTAGTGATTGAAATGGGTTTATCAAAGTCTTAGGCTCACAAAAGTAGTATAAAATGAATAAAATAGTAGATGAGATAAAACCTCTGTTTACCAAAACTGCTTCAGCAACTTTAGCAGCTGCAAACTTTTTACACACTATTTCATGGCTGTGTCCAAGGCAACTGAGCAAAAAACAAAAGGTTTTCAATGTGATGGGTGAGGTCTTAGTGATTACCTGAGTGTCCATTGGTCAGTTTCACACACAACATAGATACACACACAGAAATCCCATTACAGGCGAGAGGCAGATGTATTGTGATCATGAATCTTCTCTTCATTGGCTCATAAACCCAGACATGACTCATGTATGATCCAACAATAAATTGAAATGGACAGAGCAAATCTAGAGATTTGATAATTGGTAGATATTTTCTGTGCTGTATTATCACAGATACATTAATACAAACACTGACATCTAATTTGTCAGGCTGGAGCATTTGTCAACTGTCATAGAGTGTTAAGGTGCAATGGGAAAATACAAACAAAAAGCTAGAAATATGGCATGAAAAGGGATGAGGAGGCTCCTCTGTTTCTGCTTTACAGGCGGGTAATATTAACTTATTTTTGCTTGTACCGATAGGTCAGAATTGTTTTGTCTTGATTGCTGATGTTAGTGATAATTGATCATATTTGGTTTTGCGGCTGCAATATTATTGACAGCTTGTTAGGGTTAGTAATGTCACGATTGGCCTCTCCCAGTCCTCCAGGCCCGCCTGCATCTGAGGACGTCACTACAAGCCCGCCTGACTCCAAAGATCTCTCAGCCCCTTTGTTCCCACCCGTCCCACCCTCACCTGGGTCTGCTGCTCCCCGTGGGCATCCTGTTCCACCTGTGTCGGCTGTTTTGCCTGCTCCTTTGTTTTTGCCCTCCTCTGTTCCTGGTGTTGTCTTGTTCCTTACTGTTGTGTCTGTGCCCGTGCCTGTTCCTGTTGTGGTTCCTGTCTCTGCTTCTGTTTCTGTCCCAGTGTCTGTATGTGTGTTGATTCCTGTGCCTCTGTCTGTTCTGGTTCCTGTTCCATTGTCTTTTGCCTGGTTTATGTTGCGTTCTTGTTTTCCTTGTCGTGTTGTGCCTTCTGTTGTCCCTCGTTCAGCATCGTTTTGTGTTGTGCCTCCTCATCCTCCCTCCCAGTCATTGTTTCATCCTCAGTCTGTTTGTGTTTCGTCTGTTCCTGGGTCTTGTTCTGTCTCTCCTGTTTCTGTTCCAGTTTCTGTGCCTGTGCCCTTGGCTCCTGTTGTTCCGCATTCTCATCCCATGTCTGCTCTGGTTTCTATTTCAGTGCCTGTGCCCTTGGCTCCTGTTGTTGTTCCATGTTCTTCTGTGTCTGCTCCTCATCCTGTCTTGTCTCCTGTCTCGGCCTCTGCTCCTGTTTCCTTGCCTGCCATGTTTCCTGTGCTTGTTCCGTCTTACGTTCCTCATGTTTCATGTCCTGTTCCTGCTCTTTTCACCCCGGCTCCTGTCTAGTTCTGTCTCTGGTTTTGGTTCCTTGTGTCTGTTTGGTTTGTATTTTTTTGGCATGCTTCGGTGCTGTGTGCCTTGCGGGGAGCGGGGTCTTGGGAGCAGGGCCCGGGGGGGGTGGGGATACTGTCACGATTGGCCCTTCCCAGTCATTCATGTGCTTTTGTTTTGTTTCGGTCTTGTCTGTGTGATTCCTTGTTTTGTTTCTTCCTGGTCCTGTCCCCTTGTTTCCAGACCCTGCCCCTGATTATTACCACCTGTGTCTTGTTAAACCTGTTGTATTTAAGCCCTGTGTTTTCCCTTGGGAGTTTGCCGGTCTTTGTTTGATCTTTGTATTGTATTGTTTTATGCTGTATCTCATAGCCTCTGTGTTTTCTGTTCTCTGTGTTTGTGTTTATCCTGTTCCTTTTTTGTCATGTCTGTTCCCCGATCTCTCTGTGTTGGCTCCTTGACCCTGATTATGGATTTGCCCCTAATAAATCTCACTTCTCTCAGCGTATGCGTCCACTGCATCATTGCCCCACAGCATTACAAGTAAAAAAGTTTGCCAGATCAGTGTCATTTGCCTTGGCAATGCACCTCTGTGAATATATATATATATATATATATATATATATATATATATATATATATATATATATATATATATATATATATATATTGCTGATAATTAGTATCTTTGCTGAAAAATATTCACAACATGTTATTATACATATGCAACAATATTAACAATCTATTTCTCTCCTTATGAATATTTTTCCTCATTTAGCCAGCTCTGGATTTTTTTATGTCAAAGAACAGTTTGTTTTGTTTTGATTTATGTCATGGAGAAATAAAGAATTAACTAGCTTTTAGATCATACACACTGGCATGCTTTGTGTTTGATCTTCAGAGGATCCAAAGTTCCAGGCTGTTTGATTATTCGGACATTTGGGACGCTTTCCTGCCATTGTGGTTTTGCATGTGTCTTATGCAATGCAATATGGCAGATTTGGTCTTGTTTCAAAAGCAAATTATACCTCAGGAACAAGGCAGAATTTTGCATATTGTTGGAACGTAGTTATTTCATTTGCAGCCCACAAATATGTTTCATTATGTACTTTTTTTCCCAAGTTATTGTTTAGTACTGTGCCAAAAAGCCTTTTATTTATTTTCTACCCTCTGTCCAGTTACATCCCAGTTTTTCTTTTCACCTAATTACAACTCCCAAATATAAGTAAGACCCATGTTCCTACTGGGTATACAGGTGCTGAAATACAGTACACAGTGTCACATGCTAATCTCAAGTAATGACCGCTGGGCCTTGGGCCTTGGGCCATTTAGCCACACAGGTGTCGGCTCACAACTCAAGCAAACATGCACAAGCACACAAATCACCTCTGGACTTAATAGGTTCTGAACAGCTGTGAAGAGAACATGGATTTCCAAATTTTTTGGGGGAGCATGATTTATGGAAGCGTAAATAAACCAGCGACACAAAACCAACTGACAGATTGCTTCTTCACTCTCAACACAGCATGCAAGTGTCACAACAAAACATTTACATGCCTCTATACAACCTTCTGTCACATAATTGTTCTCCTGTAGAAAGAAGAAGCAGAAAAGGAAGAAAATAGAAAAAAGGGGCCTTTCTACCAGAGCATTTATTAATCCCCTTTGGGATACGATCATCAGCCTGAGGAGACAAGATCAAAAGAAAGACACTGACAAGATTCTTCCACTTTCTTAAATGATTGATGGCCTATTGTCTAACAACGCCGCTCACTCTACCCACATATGTAGTTCCTTAGAATGAATGTAAAAAGAAAACGCTTGTAATATTGCAAGTGCTAGTTTGCTCTGAAGCCACCATATGGGTCGCAGCGCCTGTAGCGATACTTCCTGGATTTTTTTGCAGCGGAATTTGTTCTCAAGCTAATTGGAACATCAACAAACAGACGCGCAGTTCTCTGGCGAGATAGATGCGCTGTGGCTCGCTCGCTGTCTTCTCCAATTTCTACCTTTTTAATCAACTGTGGAGGAGGGGAAGTGGGGATGATTGCAGCTCCTTTCTCGTTTGTGGTAAATGCTCTCTGTAGGAGCGATGAGCAGGTATAATCAAAACCCAACACTATGAAATGTTACCAGGAGGAGGATTTGCTTAACAGAATACAGCAGGGATATCGAATTATTATTCATACAGAATCAGTTTGGCTTTCATAATATTTTAAAATGCCCCAAATTATGGAAACTTCTTCTCATATTTTTAAACTTCTTAAAATCCCAGGGTTATTTCATAATTAGGCTTATTATTCAGGAACTACAGGGACATCAATGCAAACTGGCTGTGCTATATTTAGAATATAGAAGTGCGGAATAAAACTTTGGGCCTGCTATTGGGGTCCTGGCCATTTAAGGGGTTCAGTTCCTGAGTTTAATAAGGTGTAAACATTGACCAACTTCTTATACAGTCCATAATTGAAATAAAGGGAGCTATTTAGATGACATGGACTGGCGTCCGCCGGGATAGGCTCCAGCACATCCCACGCCACCCCCCCCCCCCACCCTCAGGGAAATGCAGCTTTGAAAATGTGTGTGTGTGTATTTAGATGACTTTTTTTAGATGCAAAGCGCAGCACTTCTCATGTTTAACTCTCTGGGGTCTAAAAGCTTTTTCCCAGAAAACATGTACTTGAGTTAAAGTAAAGATACCCAAGGTAAAATATTGCTCAAGTAAAAGTAGACGTTCCTCCCTTTAGACCTCCACTTGAGTAAAAGTACTAAAGTATTTCCCTTCAAATGTACTTAAGTATAAAGTAAAAGTACTAAAAGAGTAATTCTGGCTCTGATGTCCTGTTATCATTTTTATAACCAGACTGGCTTCATGAACTCATTTCAGGTGAAAGTCCTCCAGCGTCTCTCTTGGTAAACCAGTCTTTTAATAGAACGTCATTAATTAGTGACGCTGACGTCTATTAAAATGATCAGAAGCACAAAACACTGAAGGTAAACAGTTTCCATCAGGGAGAACCGAGTGGCTCTGAAATCACTTTTTACACACAAGCAAAGTTTCAGTTTCAGATTTATTTACAACTTAGTTCCAAGTTTAAGTTGAATAAAAACTGGCTTTAAACTCAGGATCACAGATGAGCTCCTTTACTATGTTGATCTGTAGGCGTCTGTTCATAAACATAAACCAGCCCAAACTCATTTACTATAAAATGAAATGGTGTTTGTAGAAATTCAGAAAAAAGCCGCGTCAGTCTCGACTGCATATGTGGACATATTTCTATATTGTGCTCTATTTACACAAAGTTAGGTTAGTTCATCATTTATGTTGAACAGACTCTCCCAAAGTTTTACGCTGCTGCGCTGACGTTGAACCGCGTGCTGCACTGGGTCGGTATGACCAACAGGTCAAAACCAGCTCTAAACAAAGTGACATTTCTCAAAATGTAGGAGGAAAAAGTCGGATATTAGACTCTGAACTGTAGTGGAGTGAAAGGAAAAAATTACTCAAAATGGAAAAACTTCAATAAAGTACAGATACACGAAAAAAAAAAAAAAAAACTTAAGTACAGTAACAACTTACATTTACTTAGCAACTGTACACCACTGCATTTTCCTGATTTTTGCTTATCTCCTTCAAATTGCCTTTAAAGGCACTTGCCCATAACATGGTAATCATATGTTTCATCTCAGCAAAACCTCTGGAGCAACCTCAGCAGCTGTAAACTCACTGCATGGCATTTCACTAGTGTCTCCAATGTGGACTGATAGAAGAATGAAGGGTTTCCTTAATGATTTCTTAAGTGCCCATTGGTCAGTTTCCCACTCAGTGTAGATGGACACAATAATTTACCAGTTCCACATGGTGAGGTGCAGATGACATGTATCTCAGCCCCTCTTCATAGGCCCATAACTCCGGATCACGTATGATCTTGTGATGTGGTAGTGGGAACTACTGATGCCAAAACTTGAACAAATACACATCGATGTGTTTATTTCTACCATTAAACTGAGTAAAGCAATATTTTTTCAGACAGCATATTGCATGGCAGTAGCTAAGTGAGCAATAGCAATAGCAAAGACAGTAAAAGTAAACAAAGCTGTACACAGATATTCTGCATAATACATTTACTGAATGACACTCTTGCTAGTTTGTGGTTCATTGCCAAAAGCTGCACCTTGCATGTTTCTGCATCATAAGAGAATTATTGCTAATATCTACATCTAGATGTTTTGTTCTGTTTATACAAAATTAAACCCAACGACTTTCCTTTAGTTGCTGAAGCCTACTTGAAACTAAATTGCACTGTAGTTGCATCATGAAAAGTGACTCATTTGAAACTCAGCTGCAAAAGTTGCACCCATGTCAACTTTGTGAAATAACCAGCCAATCAAAACAGTGATGATGTGATCACAATGATCAACATACTTTAAAACAACTGCTTTCACTGGATCAGTGAACAAGAACATGAACTAGATGATGGCTTATTTAGAGCTTGAAAGGGAGACCAACCTATCTACATCTACATAGCTAGGTTCATTTTATCCTATGTTGATGTCCCCTAAGTTTACATAGAGCTCAGATTTATTTGGAAAGGACGAAAATTGGTTCAGAAGACGGAGTGGAGACGTGCTCTAGGAGCTTGCAATGCAGGACAGGATGAGTGAAGCATCAAGTAGACTACTTGGACATTAATTTCAAAGACTGTCAAAGGCCAAATTACTCTTTGGAAAACTATAAGGTCTATCAAAACTATAAGCTTGGCTAACTGCTATAGTTAACTGAATGGGTTGTATTTGCATTTTCGAACACCTCAGTGTCACTGCTGGACTGAAAATAGTCCACCAACCAAAAATATCCAGCCAACAGTGTCTCTTGGGCAGCGTCCTGTGATCACTGATGAAGGAATAGAGGATGACTAACACAAACTGTGCAGCAGCAGATGAGCTATCATCTCTGACTTTACATCTACATCTACATCTACTGGACAGTGAGTGGACACAGTGTGTAAAAACTCCAGTAGCACTGCTGTGTCTGATACCAGCACAACACACACTAACACACCACCATGACGTCAGTGTCACTGCAGTGCTGAGAATGATCCACCACCCAAATAGTACCTGCTCTGTGAGGGTCCATGAGGGTCCTGACCACTGAAGAACAGGGTAACAAAGTATCAGAGAAACAGATGGACTACAGTTTGTAACTGTAGAACTACGAAGTGCAGCTATACAGTAAGTGGAGCTGATAAAATGGACAATGAGTTTAGAAACAAGGAGGTGCTCATAATGTGCACGTCTGAGGGATGACGAGTTGACTGTTTTTTGTAAATAATCCCACACAAATATTATAAGTGGCCACTTTAAACAATTCCAAAGCATAATTGTGACGGGCAACCAGAAAGGAGACCCTTACGGTTTGAAAACAAAGGTGAAGCTTTACTTGTGGAATCGGTGATGCAGAGAGTGGTCAGGATACAGGCAGAGGTCAAATCCAGTAAACACTGCAAAACAAGAAGGACAACCATAACAGACAAGGGCAAGACAGGGCAGAGTCCACAAAACAGGTGATGAGTCAAAACCACAAATCCAACAAACCAGGCAGAAGTACAAAAGGGTAAGTCCAAAAATCAGAGTCAACAAGAAAACAGGCAGGAAGTCAAAAACATGATAACACTCAGTAGTTTCACAAGTGAAAGCAATACTTCACGAGTCTAAAGCCCAGGCTTATATACTAGGCTATAATAGGCATGTGACAAATCCACAGCTGAGGAAAGTTAGTATTCAGGTGACCTTAATAATAATAATAATAATAATAATTCTTTATTTTTATATAGCGCTTTATCAAGGACCCAAAGATGCTTACAATTTAAAGTACATAGATAACACACTTAACACAGACAACAAGAGCACAGTAATACAAACAAAAAGACAAGGCAGTATATGGGAGGTCACATGAAGGAGCATAGCAGACTCGGGGCAGGTTATGAGTGTGGTGAGGCAGACCGGTTTACATAAGAGATGCTGTATAATGACAGGGTCAGACATTGAAGGTGTGACGGAGGTTATAGGCAAGTGTGAAAAGATAAGATTTCAGGTTAGACTTGAATATGGAGAGTGAATTGGATTGTCTGACCAGTAGTGGAAGAGAGTTCCAGAGTCTAGGGGCAGATCTGGAGAAGGCTCGGTCACCAAAGCCTTGGAGGTTAGATGGAGGGATGGTAAGTAGTCCAGCTGAAGACGACCTGAGAGAGCGAGAGGGTTTATAGGGAAGAAGACGCTCAGACAGCTAAGAAGGGGTAAGACTGTTAAGAGCTTTATAGGTGAGCAGAAGAATTTTGAACTGTATGCGATATTTCACAGGAAGCCAATGGAGACGTTGGAGAACAGGGGTAATGTGATGATGTGCGCGAGTGACCTTGACCGCTGATAGGATGATGGGGAGATGTCTGAAGTCATGTGACTTTGCTGAGGAGTCTGGGAAATGGAGTTAGAGTCCGGGAACAGCAGCGAAGGAAATAGCGTCGTTATTCCCCAGAGGATTCTGGGAAATGCAGTTCATTTCCATTTGAGGACTGCCTGCATGCGTGACAATAATTATGTATTTATATCATATAGCTGATGTTGTGCTTATTTCCCCAAGTGCTGCATTTCTCTGATCTGCATTCCTTACAGTGGCCAGACAAAGCAGGCCTTCCACTTAGTCTGCATCCCAACACTTCCAGCTCTGTCCTGCCAACTGCAGCAAGCAGCTCACTGTTTCCCTTAAGTACGCCTTGTTTACTAAAACTAATTATGTCACCGTCAATGGCCATAACAAGGCCTGTGATTAAAATAACTATTTGGAGAATAATGTATGATTGGCGATCGGAGAAAAGCAACGGGTGCGTTTCCTTTAATGAAGGGCTATAATTAGCTGTCGTTCGCTTCTGTCCAAACGACAGTGACCTTTAACAAAAGAGCCACTCACGATGCTGGCAGTGAGACGGCCAACCACAGAAATAGATGAGAAAGGAAGTGGAGAGGCAAAGGATGGGAAGATAAAAGGGAAGCTGGTTCATGCAAAAAAAAAAAAAAAAAAGGAGCATGCAAGGAATGACAATCACAGTTTTATTGGAATGGGCGAGGCTTCAGAGCGCTGTTTATGCCGGTGGGCCCTGGCGTGCCTCTGATTCTCCATGCCAATGGAGGCTTAGGCTGCGGCCTTCAGCGACATCCTCCAAAGCACCTTATCTCAGACTTATGGATTCCAGCTCAAAACAAGTATTTATCTGTTTGAAATGTATCGGATTCTGCGCTATAAATTTTTAATGATCCCCGAAACTTACACTTGTTGAAATGTTGACATTTTTTCTCGGAAGCCGAGCGTGTCCACCTAAGCTCATTCATCAAGCTGTCAGCAGTATATCCGTCCCTGGGCGTCACTCAGCATCCGAGCTGCTGAGTGGTCTCATGATGGTTCAGATAGCCCGAGAAGAGATATCATCCACCATCGGCCTGAGACCATGAATAAGTAAACAGGGCTCCTCCCCAGCCTGCTTACCTTCATGTTCTGTCATTGTGAGCGATTTACACTCAAATGTTAAATTGGACCTGACAACTGCAGCATCAAACTTTAAGAGCTTGTAAGCGATCTTCCCGTACACAAGCTCCGTTTTATTGAGAGGATTAAAAATGCATGGATCGTGCTGAAATATGTGCTGCACTGAAAGCGGCCCCTGACAGACACCCCCCCCACACTCACCTAGCTCTGCACACATGACCTCATTGTCCCCGTGATGTATGTACTTGCCGGTTACAATCAAAGAGTCTATTTGTTCGAACGCCCACCGCCCCGCTCTAACACATGTGCCATTTGTTGGACCTACACTCCCAGAGAGTGTGTGTCATCCATTATGGAAGCAGATGAAAAGGAAGCCCTTGTCTGAACAACCTATAGATTAAAAATAAATGAATAAAAAAAATCTATTCTTGGTTTAATTTTGCTGATGTATTAAAATCCAGGGGGAAGAGGGAGAATAAATAAATAAATAAATAAATAAATATTATTTTAGGGGGGTTTATTTTGTTGGTGTGTGCTGAGATCTGGGGAGTACATGCCATAAAAAGGTATGTAAATAAATAAATAAATACCAAAACCCACCCACACAAACACACACATACAACACACACATATATATATATATATATATATATATATATATATATATAGATGTTTATTGAGATCTGGGGTACAAGCAAATAAATAAAATTTACATTTTTAAAAAGCCCTTTTTATCTAGTGTTTTTTTTTCCCCTTTGTTTCTATTTAGCAGAAAAATATATATATTTATTGACCTTGTTTGCTTCATTTTAAAAAGTCACTTTTCTAAATCTAGTGTTTTTTTTACTGTTCTAACTTGGCTGATTTGCTGAGATGGGGTGCTGTATATTTGTGGAATAAGTGTGATTGGGAAGTAAGAATGTGTAGCTCACTTTGCAATAAAAAAAAAAAGTGTTACTTATTTTTATTACTTTTCCTTATGATTATTTTTATGGATGTAAACTCCTTGATAAACCGAAATAAGTGCATTCATAATAATTTTTAAAAAGAATAATAAAATGTACAGAAGAGAAAAAGCAACAAAAAGAAACACAGAGATAGTTAAAATAAATAAATAAATAAATGTAGTATCACAACTCTGGTCTTGAGGACTGTATATATACATATATAAATCCACGGAATGCACATCCTGTTGTGTTAATATTAACCTTATTCATGGTGCTAAGG
>NC_051218.1:41816699-41921699 GCF_015220715.1 Pygocentrus nattereri | reverse complement strand
GGTGTCTGGTGGACCCACTGAGTAACCCACCAAATCAACACAGCCATAAGAATTTATGTAAAAATTCCAGATGTTTAAAATATCACAAGTCTTCAGTGTAGGGTTCTCCTTTAGCAGCTGTAGCCAGTCAGCAGCCTGTCCATGTTGTCCACCCTCACACACACACACACACACACACACACACACACACACACACACACACACACACACACACACACACAGCAGGCCATGTAGGAGGAGAACAGAATGAAGGACACAGCACCTCCACACTTTTACTCCCAGCGGGTTCAGCCCAACACCTCATGTGTAATATAAATGTGTGGGTGGTGAACAGAGTGAAGGCACTGAAAATGGGTTATTTTATATATTCTTCACAGAAAATGAGGAAAGGCCAAGAATCTGAGGCTGAAATAATAATCACAATATTTTTATTTTGGTAAACACAAAAAATAGGTCCCACAGACCTCAACACCACACCAGGGTTAAATAGGAAGGTTCTTAAAAGATTCTGTACTAAACAATATGGTTCTATTAAGAACCACAAACACTCAAAGAGGGGGTGAACAATGTGAAGACCCCTCCCAGTCTCCTCATGTGCTTTTGTTTTGATTTCTTCCCAGTCCGGCCCCCTTGTTTTGTGACTCCGCCCCTGATTGCGTCTGGTTATCCCTGGTTATCCCTGTGTGTATTTAAGCCCTGTGTTTTCCTGCGTTTCTTGTTGGTCTTTGTTTGTTTGATGTAAGGTTTATGTTTGAAGTGTATGTATTGTAAAAGAGTTTTTTCCGGTGTGTTCGGAGGTCTGTTTTCATTTTTGTCATGTCTGTCCCTCCTGCTCTCCGTATTGGATCTCTGACCATGGACTGTTCTGACCCTGATTACGATATGCGTCCGCTTCAGCGCTCTCCGACGTTACAAAGACACTGAAAATGAATTATTTCATTGTGGGAAATTAAATTTAAATTAACAGGAAATTAAAATTAGTACAATAAAATGTCAGTGCAAACATTTTTTTCCCCAAACATCTGCGCAAATGTCTACATTTGCAATTTTGTTTTTCACATGAGTACTATATAGAACCGTGAACACTCAAGGAACCATTTGCATTGTGAAATGGTTCTTTAGATTGATTAACAATGTGCTATATATAGTCCTATACAGAACCTTCTTGAAGGCTTTAGGTTAAGTTTGAGATTCTTCTATTTGTTACAAGTTTGACATTATCAAAATAGCAGAACCCATTTTGGTACCATATAGAACCTTTTTCAAAAAGATTCTGTACAGAACTATATTCAACACATTTACCATCAATCTGACGAGCCATTTTACCATACAAAAACTTTTAGATGGTTCATCGTTCTATATAGACGCTATATAGAACCCTTGAAGAACCTTCCTTTTTTAAGTGTGTGCTTAAAGCTTTTATTTTATTTATTTATTTTTTTTGATGGTAGAAAATTCAGCTCCCCTCTTGCTTCAGATCTTATGTTTTCAGAACAAAGACTGAGCTTTGGGGGTTTTGGATGTTTTCCACTGAAGCTCATTCCGCATTACGCATGGAAGTACAGCTATGTGCAAAAGTTTGGGCAGAACAGTCCAAATAATGTAAAATTTTATTTTCTGCTAATTTTATTGCACATATATTTTATATTTAATTAACCTTAGAAAAAAATATGCAATAATGTTATTGTATAATATATAATGTATAATGTCTGGAGGCCCCACCAAGTCAGTCCACGGTATCACACCTTTGAGAGGTATTGCAAACAGTATTTTTGCCAATTCGAAATCTTTTTACTCTTGTTTTAGGAATTTTCACTCTTCTAGTGACATTCTTGGGCAGTCTTGCATGCATCTTTAACCCCTAAATGGCCATGGCCAGCCAGCAAGCCCAAAACTTTATTACACACTATAACCTAAGAATAACTCAGCCAGTTTACATTTAAGTCCCTGTAGTTACTAGATAATAATCCTTACTACATAGTTCACCTGGGATTTGAAGGAGTGAAGGTCTACCCACTGATTTTCAATGATGTTCTATTCAAAGCTCAAAACGTTGACCTGTGTGATGAGGTCATAGGTAAGGTTTTCTTCTGATGACTCTTTCATGCAGATCAGGTTTGTGCAAGTAACGGTGCACAGTAGAATGGTGAAGCACCACTTGTGTGTCAGTAAAACCTCCTCCAGATCCCATTGGTTTGGCCCATATGAGCAGTTTTATCTGCAGTTTTCTTGTTTTCTTGACTTCCACAGTTCCCCTTAACGACCATTTCATTATGAATAATTTTTGTAGGCTTCCCGTACTGAGCAGGTATTGGCTAGCTTCATTTTTTAGATTCCAGCTGCTCAGCAGCTTAAAAGAGCTCATGGTTGTTAAGTGCAGACCCTCTTTTAAGAGTCAGAGAACTTATTATGCACCGGAAATGCCATCAGCTAACAATGCCTAATGGCAATTCTTGACCTGCCTAACCATTCCTAATGAGTCAATTAAAGCCTAATGAGTTAATTACATTGAGAGACTTTACAATGATTAGTGTAAATTGGAGAGCTGCCAATGGATTTTGACAATATAGAGACTCACTGGGCAGTCTGGGTTATGATACATTGTAAAAATCATTTTAAAACATCACTTTTAGAAGAGTTAGATTTGTATACAGTTGTATAAAGTTTGGGCACCCCGGGACAAATACATATTTTGTTGATTAAAAAAGTAAACACAACTTTTGTAGAAAGCTATTTAGAAAAAAATAAAAGAAAATCCAATATTTGTGGAATATGCAGTTTGGACACTCAGCTATTAAAATCTCTTTAAACTCAGCAGCCTTTCTGCTGATGACATTCTCCACTGTCTCAGTGAAATCTCTAGTTCTATTCATACTGCATTATTCTCTGATTATAGTTAATTATCAGGCTGAAAGTTGAACAGGAAGAAATCTATTCAGAAGCCAAAGGATAAAATGTGCCCTCAATAACTTTGGCTCTAAAAATTCCTATTACCCACACCAAGTAAGCCTTCATACCGGGGCAGTGAAATGAAGTCACTGTTTACTAAGATGAGGAAAGGCAAATATTTGTGACGATCTTGGTGATTGAACTGGGTTTAGGCAGACTGGCCTTTCTCTGATGGTGAATATTGATCCTTAAAATAAATGCGCTCTCTATCTCTCTCTCTCTCTCTCTCTCTCTCTCTCTCTCTTCAATGATTAATTTCAAACCAGCACTTATACCTCAACACATCTGCTAGAGAAGTTGCAGTGGCCAAATGAAAAGACTTTGACTACTCAAATTGGTCTACCTACTTCAGTGCAGTCAGAGAATATTTGATTCATTTAATAAAATTGCCCCACCTTTGAGATTCTTATCACAGATCAGATAAGGCATGGTGCATTAAAGTCGAAATGAAGAAGTAAATTATACATTATGACTGGATTCAACACAACCCATTTGTTGAATTTATGTAGTAAAAGAAGAGACGCTGATTTAAACCCATATGATTTGAATGTATAAACTGGGCCAGTGAGACATGACCATCTAATACATTTTTAATGTAATACATAAATGATATTAAATGTTTTCCTGTGATACTGGATTTCAGGTGCTCAATGGTTTGGCATCTCCTTTGGTGTATTTTTTTCTCATAATGCACCGAATGTTATGAGTGGGTGACAGGTCTGGCCTAACCATGCTTTTCATGCAGAATTTGACATTATCTTGCTGAAATAATCAAGGCCTTCACTGAAAAAAAGATGCTATCTGGATGGTAGTATATCGTGTTGTTGGAACGAAACCTCGGATCTCCATTTTTGAAGATTTTCTTTTTTGATATTAGTTGAAAAGCAGCATATGTTGCTAAAACCTGTATATATCCTCAGCATTAATGCCTTCTTCACAGATGTGCAAGTCACCCATGCCATGTACACTAATTAAGATTAAGTGACCATTATTAGTCCCACAATGGGGAAATTCTACCTCCGCATTTAACCCATCCGTGAAGTGAAACACCACATACACACTAGTGAGCACACACACACTAGGGGGCAGTGAGCACACTTGCCTGGAGCGGTGGGCAGCCCAATCCGCAGCGCCCGGGGAGCAGTTGGGGGTTAGGTGTCTTGCTCAAGGACACCTCAGTCATGTGCTGTCGGCTCTGGGGATCGAACCGGCGACCTTCCGGTCACAAGGCTGGATCCCTAACCTCCAGCCCATGACTGCCCCAGTAATGCATCAATACATTTGAATTGTGCACTTATAACAAGCTGGGTTTTCTTTAACCCAGAGGACACAGTGTCCATGATTCCCAAAATAATTTCAAATTTTTATTCATCAGACCACAGGATTTTTCACTTTTCCACTTCGCCTCATCCACCTTCAATAAGCCTTGGCCCAAAGAAGGTGGCAGAGTTTCTAGATCCTATTTATATATGTTTATATATATTTCCTTAAATGGTAGAGTTTTAACTTGGTTTTCAGAAGTGTTCCTGCGCCTATGCAATGATTCCCACTACAAAATTATTATTTTTATTTTTTTGATTACTTGTTTCACCTCCCCCTCCCATCACCTCCACCTACAATCAAACAAAAGACTCAGAGAACCTCCCCATCATGTTTCACTTGGAAAAACAATGCGGAAGGAAAATGTATTATGACTGCTGAATCAGATAGTTAGTTAGTTAGTTTGTTTATTTATTAATTCATTTATTAGTAGTAGTTTCTTTTCTTTTTAATGACAATAAATCTAGTAATGCAGCAGGTTAGTAATGCCATTGGTTAACAGGTCATACTACATAATATTTAAAGCTGATTTACTCCATTACACCACAACGGTTCTTCACATCTTAATATCTTAGTGCATCAATACAGAAATTCAGTTGCTGTGTTCAGTCATATGTGTGCATGTAACATGGATTGTTCAACATATTTGAGCTTAGCCAATCTTAGAACCAGAATTATCCTTTAAATAAGTATTTATTATACAGTCATCCCTGAGCAGCCTGTTCGATAATGGGGTGAAGTTCTAACATAACATGAAGAGCCCACATTTGTAGCTTCCATTAACTTGCATTAGACCTCATTACAAAGTGTAATTAGCAATTCCAATAGCTGCCTTTCATTAATACAACGATTAACTAGTGCAATAGTGGAGTCCGAACATAGTGTTTACTGTTAAACAAGTAATGAGTCCTGAGAGGACAGATTATTATGATTCCCAGCACATTTGATCGGTATTATAAGCAAACGCTCATAAAGCAGAAGACAAGAGATTTGGTCCGCACTTAACTGTAGTAGAGGCTTACATGAAACTACTTTGGTTGATATTTAATTTGAGAGCACGCAAAGCATTGTAAAGCACTCATTAAGGCCTCAGAGGGACTGTAATATGTTGAGAAGAATATTGTAGACACCAAGCTAATGCACTGCAGCTCATGCCCTGCTATACCACCTAGCCTCCTTAATGAGCTCAGAGAAGCTGATGTATTAAGTCTGAGATTTTATAGTGCTTCAAAGCCATAAACATACCTTTAGCTGGGCAAATCCATTGTTTTTCGTCATTGGCCTTGAAATTAAAGGTTTTATAACGGTGCCCAAGTGCCTAGCAAAGCACTTTTCTTACTCTCAGCAGGCTTTAAGCGAAGTGTGAAGTGCGCGAACTCCAAATCACATATCAATACATCATCACCGCTCACTGCACTGTGAGAGCTTTTTACAGGTTTTAGAAGAAATAGTCATGACTAACTGGTGATTCACAAAGAAACGACCCACCCACTTTCTATCCAGCAGTGGAACATTTATCATATAAAATATTAAACACAGAAAAAAAAGGCATTACCAGGTTCTGACCGAACTGAAGAGATTAATCATTGATAAGAGTATTTTCACTCGCTGCCTCAGTAACGTCATCACCTGACGTGCCTCTCAAAATACTTACTGAATTCACCAGACACTTGCACATCAAACTTATGGCTTTGCCACGGTAATTTAATACCGACGACAGCTTTCCTGAGAACTTTAGTCAGTCAAGTTTGACTTGATTAAAGTCAGCTGTTGCTGCCTTTGAGTGTTCTTGCATTTGACAATTTCATGAATACCAAAGTAAGTCTTTACAGTGGAGAGCTAAGGTAATTAAATTTGCAGTCAAAATAGCCATTAAGTACAAATTGTTCATTTTTCACAAGCTGCTTCTGAAGAGATTAGATGATCGACTTGCATAAAGGAAGAGAAAACAAGTGGAAAACAGGAGCTTCTGAGCCCGGAATTCAAAATAAGAATAAATAATAAGAACAATATTGAGTGAAACTGATTTGGCTTGTTCAGTCCACCGGTATTTCAGTCTATCATTTCACTGTATGGGTCTGAAAAGATGAGTAAGTGTCAAGGATGTCATGAGAACATGCTGAATAGAGCACAGTCGCAGGGCAAGACCAACAGTAAAATCGTAAAGACTTTAATGACGATTCTTAGGGCAGACAAAAACTTCAAAAGGTGGAGAAAAATCAGGGACATCACTGGGAAAGATGTAAAGGCAGACAGTCACAGGCAAAAGCTTGAGGAGGAATGATGCAGTTTAGGTAGAACGGACCAACTTTATGAGCTTTGAAATGAACCACAGGTGAAAAGAGTCCAGTTGATCAGGTGATCGGATTAATGTTACCTCCTGCAGCATGACTCCCTCTAGTGGGAGGGTGTGAAACTACCCTGCTCCAAAATCTCTAAGGTTTTGAAATCAAACAAAGAAGCTTCTCAGAATGATAAACTGACCACTCCAGAGTCCTGACTATTCTCCTGGTGCTGAAAATGAACACACATAGTACACATGTCAGTTAGAAAATCAACACACACACACCCACCCACACACACACACATATATATATATATATATATATATATATATATATATATATATATATATATAAAGACACTTTTTTTTTTTGTTTAGGCACCTGTGGTCAGGTTTGTTTTGTTGATTTTCTATGTCTTTAATGCAAAATTATTGTTTATTTGCTGAATTTAACTTCATAAATAAATAAATAAGTAAATACATAAATAAAACATCAAATGTGGCTTGTACAAAAGTTATGGCACATTTTATATATTTTTTTTTTCAAAATGTTAAATATATTAGGCAAGTAAGTAGAAATTGTGCAGAGAAATTGCCTATGTCAAGTTTCAAAAATAGGCATAAAATGTAAATTGACCAGGATGCTCAAACATTTGCATACAACCTTATGTATGTGTGTGTGTGTGTGTGTGTGTGCGTGTGTGTGTGTGTGCTGTGCCAGGGCAGATTTTTAGTATACTCACTTTTCTTTCTTAGGACTATACCGCTGGCTTACAGCACAAAGTCAAAGACACATTAAATGCTGAAGCAGTACGTTATAAGACCCATAGCTTTTAAACCCACTCTGTTGCATTATGCTGGATATTTATTAGAGCTCTGCTTTGTGGAAGTGCTGGCCTAGTTGAGACACTGCATTTGTCCAGGCTGTCGTTAGCGCCACAAAATTTACTGTAATTGCAGAGTTTAGAGCTACTCTGAAATCCAGAATTGATTTTTTATGGTGAAATGTGGCACCTCCTTACAGCCAGCATGCTGCTCAACAGCTTCCGCCATAGTATGAAGAATATTTACCTCATTATCTTGTTATTAGTCTTTTTTTTGTTGTTTAGTCAGGCAACACCTGGTAATTCTAAATAAGAATGTTATTTGATTCGTTCTGTTTATGAAGGCTTTTCAGTACATTATAAAACCCTAAGTGCTATCTGAACTGTAGTGTTAATCACAATCTAATTCAGCTCTGTGGAGGTTCATTTGGCTAGGGTTTAATTTTACCCTGCTGATTTACCGCAAACAAATGAAAACACTTGAATCCATTTGCTGTCTCAGTTGGAGTTATTCTTTCAGGGAGTTCAAACAGTCAGTTCAAAAGCTTCTTGGGATCCTGCTAAGTAGATTAAAAAATGCTTTCCACTTATGCACCAGATGTACACCAGCACACGGCCTTATTGTACAAAGTTGTAAAAAAAGAAGAGGGATTTGTTTAGAATGACCAAATACGCTATATTTCCAAAATTATTTGTTCATCTGCCTTCACATTTATATGAACTTGAGTGACATTCCATTCTAAATCCATAGGGTTCAATATGATGTCGGCCCACCCTTTGCAGCTATAACAGCTTCAACTCTTCTGGGAAGGCTTTCCACAAGGGTTAGGAGTGTGTTTATGGGAATTTTTCACCGTTCTTCCAGAAACTCATTTGTGAGATCAGAACACATTTAGGATTCATTGCAATATAAGCTCATATTTGAGCCCCATTCTGTTTCCTACATTCTGAGGCATCTACAGCAGACTCTACAGGGAGCTTGCTTTGAGAGTGCACCAGTGCATATGGTGTGTGTCGGTGCTCTCAAAACAGCCCAGTAAAGATAAATTTGGCCTTGACTGTGCAGCTGCCAATGATTGACATGTTTCTTTATAATGTTTGAGTATAAGGCGCAAACAAACAAGATATGAGTCTAGTTTCTATTTTCTACCATTCTCACTGTACCCAACTGAACTTCGCCTCATTTCATCACCAGATCTACTAATCAATCCATCAACTGATCCAAGAGAAGGACACTGCCTATTTGACAGTGATGTCTGAGAACGTTGATAGAAGACGCAACAGTCTTCAAAGGTTCTTTGGAGAAATGGCATATAAAAAACTCTTTTGGTTCTCTAAAGAGCCTTTCAATTTGATGCCCCTTTAAAAGGGCCATATTTTACACATTTCACGTGTTTTATTATTATTTTTTTTCCCTTTAGGTCCACTTATTATGTTTAACAAAAAACAAAAAAAAGTCATAAAGAGTCAAATTTTCCAACTTCTCTTGGAATTTAACAGTCTATTTTTGTAATTGTGCTTTTAAGATTGGTTTATGCAAATGAGCTGTGTTCTGATTGGTTTTGTTCTTCATTAAAAAGCAGTCAGGGCTGGAAAACTGCTTAGAAATTCAACATTAATGGGTACAGCTAAATTGCTTAAGGGTGAACATGTGAGCAAGTAAACTCAATGAGTTTTTTAATGCAATGAATTCAAACTAAGCTGTTTCTGCAACTTGATTTCTATTTGTGGACTGCATGAATTGGCGGGTGGTATGGTTGCATCAGGGCTGCCCAAAGTGAGAGTTGACCAAAGTGAGAGTTGGCCAGTGAAGACATTTGATTTGGCCTGCCAGCAGGTCACCACAACCCAGTTAAAGAATAAAGATATTTTTATGCCAATTTACACAAAAGTTTGTATAAAACATACACAAAAATATACAGGCTTCTGTACAACTCAACTATTTCATAGAAACAGCTACTGAAATGGCAGGAAAATGACATACTTAAGTTTATTTCCATGTAGAGGGCATATTAACGCATACTCATACATACTTGTAGTCCTTGGGCTAGACTCCAAACTGTGCATTCGTTTATGTTTATAACATGATTAAACTGTATAACAGTGTCTGCCACAGAAATAAATGTAAATTTAAGTTTAAAACCTTTAACACCAGATAAAGTATAATATAAAATATAAACTATAATATAAAATATAAACTTTTCTATTGTTTCAATATAATTTCAATGTACTTACACCCCTAAAGACAAAACGTCTGGGCACCCCTGTTACATGACATCACTTAAAAGAATGTTTACTTGTGTATATAGCATTAAAAACGGAGGAACTTCAGAAGGAGATTATGAACAGATATATCAATACAGCTTTCGACGATCTGAAAAACAGACCTGCTTCAATATTTGCCAGAAAAAATCGGATGCTGAAATATATGTGTGCCCTTATCTCTTCCTTCATCCACAGGAACAGTGGCGAATGAATGCAGTGCTTTATTGATGAATCTGTCCCAGCATGCCTTTTGGTTCAGAGCTGCATTGTCTTTCATCTGTCCTGTACTGGCCCTGTCTGGTCTCTAGCATAAATACACAGTGCTTGCGTGCGAGCGGAGCATTGATCACAGCCGACTAATGCATGGCACTGCTCATATTCAGACAGGCATTTCATAATTCACGACGCTGCTGAGAATGTTGACATTGTTGTTGGAAGCGGAAAGAGGGGGCAGTACATGTGGGCCAACCTTTCTGTCTGGATTTTGAAGAGGCTCGAGGACATTGCTTAATCAGAGGTGGCGTGCAGATTATCACATGATAAATGTGTCTCGTGGGGGCGGGCCCAGCTTCTCCCAGCACTCCTGCACTGATGGAGTGACTCCCGGCTCCGTGACTGAAGACGTCAGGCAAGTGGCTGTCAGCTTCCACAAGAGCCTCCTCTGTAACTCTTACAGCCGCCCGTTAAGAAGATACGTTTGTTCAGGCAATTTGCTGTATTTTTCTTGTGTCAGTACAAGGGCCCTGGAGTGCTTTGAACTTGTCCGCTTGTGCGCCTTAGAAATAGCAGGGAGCATCCTCTGAATAAATATGTCTGTGAGGGTAAGGGTCTGTGTGTTTTGGCTCAGAATGTCACTCAAAAAGTAAGTTTACTGGGGAAAAAAGGCGAAGCTGGAATGAGTCATTTGGGGGGTTGATGGAATATCCAGTGTATATATTTTTTCAGCATCCCTTTCATTTTTTGTAATTACTTGACAGTGTAGACTCATGCAGAAGAGTCGTCAGAGGAAGCCATAATTTCTGCTATGAGAGGTTTTCTTTTATTAGAGCCAGCAAAAGGGAGATAAATGACCACCAGAATAGCTGGAAAGGTCAACCAGAGCCAGACAATTGCACCCCATGGTAAACACTTAACAACTAAACCCACCATCCTGCACACAAACACACAGTAAAACACACAACACAGCACAGCAAACCAACAAACAACTACAACTCTTTTCACAGGGGTATGAGCCTCTTTATAAGGCCCTTTGCATGCCCATGCCTCCCAAGCCTTGGAGGCAGCATGAGTCAGTGGCAAGACCTCTCACGATTTCCTGACTTCAGTCGTAAATTCAAATGCAACCTGCTGATGCAGCGTATAAACTGAATCAGTCATTTGAATCACATCATGTTGGATACAGGCCAGTAGTCTCTAATGACTTTTTCTAAAGTCAAATATAAACCAAATTTAGAATTCCAGTGGCACCTGAACATCTGAACACCTTATTTTATACCTCCCTAGGTTTTAGGCATTAACTGGGTAAGTATGAGGTACAATCAGGTACAATGGACAATTGGACAATAATTTGGACAATTATTTGGAATAACAAGATGTTAAGTATGGAAACATTAAGTTCCACCATGATAGTATATTGGAACCACTTCCAAGTACCAGGTGATTACATTGGGTAAATAAGGCATTTTGTTGATTATTGCCATTTACTTTCCATTTGCTACGTTTACTATGTTTACTTTCCTGTTCTTTCTTTCTTTCTTTCTTTCTTTCTTTCTTTCTTTCTTTCTTTCTTTCTTTCTTTATTTTCCTGCTTAAACATGTGGTATTACAGTGGACTTTGGTGTGAATATGTTTGTATTTATCACCTTATTACTTCAAATAATACAATAATGAAATTTTTACTATAGCAAATGTTTATTTGTGACCCATTAGTCATTTCAGTGTACTTTAAACTGTCTTGGAACTTACTATAGTGCTGCTCAAAATATTTACCTAGTACTTTGGAGTACTAGAAGTCCTGGGAGGACTGTATCTCAGTAAAATGACATAGAAGTCCATATTATTATCACGTAAAATGTGTGGGCTTCATGAATGGTGATTAAAACATTTAAATACGTGTTTGGTAGATGTTAGAAATGTGTTATGCAGACACCCTTCAAGTACTTTTTTACATGATAAAGACAAAAAGTATCAGCAAACTGTGAAGAAACTGCTCTGTCTTTGTGTCATGGTGGATACTGGAGTAGTTGCCAAGCAGTAATTGGAGGAGAAATGAAGTGAACACTGAGGAAAAACATTTAGAGCATTGGGATTATGACCAGCCATCACACAATGACAACAACAAAGTTTGAAATGAGTTAGGATGATCTGGTTTGTGCCTAGAACTTACATTTGTTTGTTTGCTTCTAGACTTTGGGATCTGACACTAATTTCAGCTTCATTAAACTATGAAAATGAACACAGATCTTAGACCTCAGTATATTATGTATGTATACTGCCAAACTTTTGGATAGTCGATAGAATCACGTGTGGATTTTATGTTCTCTGAACCTGCTCCAAAACACTTGCCAAGTACTCTGTGTGTTCTTAAAGTGAGCAATTTTAGCTTTTGCAACATTTGTTCTAGTCAAGGGTTGATAATATCTGAAGACCTCCTTGCTTGCTAGCTAAAGGCAATCAGTGTGCTGCTTCACTTAATCTTATTTTTTTAATTTAGTTTTTAATATATCTGCTGCAATTTAACGCCTACTCATTAGCCATGGAGAACAAATGAATCTCCTTTTTCTGCACCTCTTTTTGAATAAAACATAACAACATGAAGAATGGACACCCAATCTTTTTCTCATTGACCCAGGGTGGTGTGTGTCCTTTGGTTCGAAATTGTTTTTCTACATTGAGCACATTGGAGTGGAGCTTCCAAATTGAGCAACTCAGGACAGTTTGCACACCCAGCTGTTGCAAGGTACCAGTTCAAAGATAATTGCAGTGGGAAACATGGAGACAACAATAAAAGCACAGGAAATTCTGCCAAAAAGCTGTGAAACACAAATAGATAAGAGGTGGGAGGATGACAGCACAGCAGATTCTGTCCCACTGCAGTTTGCATCCTAATCAGCTAAATGTAATGATGCTGTTTGTATATTTGCACAATGCACTTCTAAACACATTTACTGTTTATATTTGATTGCTGTTTGATTGTTTTTGTTATTATTATTATTATTATTATTATTATTATTATTATTATTATTATTTGACTTGTGCACTTGAGGTGTGGAGTTGAGTCACACATTTGATGACTGCAGATTGACTCGTCTCAAAAACATCAAAAGATCAAAAATGACTCAACTTTGGGATTTGGACCTGGAATTAGGACTTTGTACTCAAGCCAGTCTCTGCCAGATCCCATTTGACTGTGTACACAGACCCATGCTCATTGAGATGGATAAGATTTTTACACTTTCTTTCACACAGGTCTGTTTTTGTTGTACTAAAACTAAGCTAAAGTAGGCTATTCTGGACATAAGCCATTAACATGTACGCGAGTTCTGCTTCGTAAATGCTTATGCACTTGTTACAAGGTCACTTTGGAGGTATCCTTCCAAAAACAGTTTACCATATTCGCTTCATCCAAATAAGAAACTAATGTTTTTAGTGATTAACAGCAGAAGAAAACAAGGTCTGTTTTTGTTGTATCAAAGGCAGTCTAAAGTAGGCTATTCTAGGCCATGTGGAGCAACAAAACCTCTCAAGACCTCATAAACTGAAAGGTAGAGACATATCCCATTGTTCTCAAGTCTCACGCTTTGAGCGTGTGACACACGCACCTCAGCGAGTTCACACGCTCACACGCCACACGTGCTATTTCTCACTCTTGATTTTTTTTTTTTTTCTAAAAATGAATTCGCCCTGTCTACAAACGAGTCACAGCCACTGGTCACTGCGCTTCTGTGCTCAGAGAAGTTACCCAGTTACCACACCCTATTCAGCCAATCCATCGGTTGCATATTGTAAAGTACTCTCGTTGAGCCAATCAGAATATAGATCGCTCTGTCGTTTGGCAGATCTAGTCTTTTAAGTTGAACACACTTGGAGGGTCAATGGGCCGTTGGCTCGATGGATGAAACGCCCCTCCCCCCCCCCCCCCCCCCCAAAAAAAAATCTCACTCCCACCAAACTTAAAAACTTGAGAGCCCTGCATATCCTCTGAATTAAACTAAAAGCACAAGTGAAATCTCTCTGAGAATGTAATGGCACTTTGAAACTAGTGCTAACTAACGTCATAACATGCAGGAATCCAAACAAGGTTTTCATCAAGGCAGAGGCCACATAAAACATAAAATGCTTGTCAAAACAACCACTACTGCAACTGGAATACTAAGCTACCTCTTGTCCAGTTACTTTTACCTTAGATGAGTTGATATCATGGACCATTTATATTAAGATACCTAGCTAGCTTGTAATGAATTGCTGACATCAGTATTAGCCATTACTTTCTACTTGAGTCCCATTGGCTAACACACCAACTGGTGGAGAATCTCAACAGAAATACATGAACTGCCAAAAAATGTATTTGAGCATTAGATATTTAAATAGATGCAACCAAATTTCAAATGTGAGTAAATTAGAACTCACTACCAATTGGGGAGTTTCTTGGCTTCTTTCCCATTTCACCATGATACCATGCATTACTGAGGAGACTGAGTGGGCAGATCCTGTTCCCAATTCCATTGGCTGAACTAGCTGTAGGCTGAAATGGTCTAACAGACACTTTGTTCTATTAACACTATTTTCCCTATGAAAATATTCCCCAACATTTTCTAAATCTCAACCTGAACGCCATCCTGACCCAACCTTTACTCACAGAACAGAGTATTGGGGCATTCCAGCCCAATCGCAGTTAGGACTGTCTACACCAGAGGTCAAGTATCTTATCTGCAAAGGGCTGGTGTGGCTGCAAGTTTTCATTCCAACCAAGCAAGAGCAATCCTCACTGAGCTAATCAATTGTTTAAAGACTGAGACCATCTGATTGAACAGGTGGAATTGATTGTGCTTCAGCAAACTGGGATGGAAAGATGCAGCCACACCGGAAATGTGCAGATAAGACTTTAAGTTGAATAAATTTAGTTTAATTAACAAAAGACTTGGTTTGCCTGTTTTCATGCAGTCCAAAGACTCGTTCATACTCCTGATAGTGTCTAGACTAAATGGAGCCTATTCTAATGCTGTATTAATGTGGTTTATCTCAGAGGTCAGTGTATGCATTGCCATAAGCCAATGTACACATGACAGTAAGTTACTTTTCTCTCAATTATCCAGCGCTGTTCCTCTTCACTGTGCCTGAGTGGGGAAAGTTGCTGTCCCAGAGTGCCTCATTTCTGTCCTAATGCAATATCACAACTTTACAAACAGGTACAAATGTGCTTATATCAAATTCCCCTGCTGTTCAGATGGGGAAGTGACTGTTGATTGTAATCAGCTTTGTCTCCACTTTGCTGAGGTGCGAATTATCCAGCTGGCTAATGCTGTTACTGGGGTATGAAGTGGTGTGGGGCTGTGATAAAAGTAATACTCAAGCAAAAAAAAAGAGCGTCAACAACAACAATGGGGCCAATATGTAGATTCACTTTCCTTACATGGATAGTGGTGATTGGTAAGAATGTGGCCAGGCTTTTGGAGTATGGAGAGCATTTATTAAGCCAGACATGAGCTTGAGGCAGTAATCAAGCTTGTATTTGTTGGGTCTTTGACAAAGCCTCTACAATAAGGATGTAAACAAATACAAATTCATTTTTCAAAATGAAAAGATAATGTGTTCAAAACAGATACAAATAGATACAAGTAGGTGGTACAGGAGTCATTTTTCAAACTCTGTAGGCCTCTCCAAGAGGTAATTAAGCTTCATAACAGTGTTAAGAATGAAGAATTAAGAACAAATATCTCTCACTTTAGTACAAGGACCCTTATGACCATACAATGAAATTTACCCTCAGAAAAAAAAATAAAATTGGTAACACTTTATGTGAAGGCTACCCACATACATATGTGAATAACATATTTTTGAAGCAATATTTGAGTATTTATTACCAGCTATGACCATGCTAGTAACCACAAGCGAACCTAAGATGTTCTATAAAGTAAATGATGCTGCACAGACATAACAATATTATGAAGCATCATTCCCAAGTAATACAACTCAGAAGGAAAACTTAGTTTAGACACTTATAACTATACTACAAGAGTTTAAGTACAAAACTCTTATGTCAACACAATCTCATGTACTTTAGCTGATGGTATATTGCAATTACTGGAATAAGCTGTACTTGAATACTCCATCCATCCATCCATCCATCCATCCATTTTCTAAGCCGCTTCTCCGTTAGGATCGTGCAGGGGGATGCTGGAGCCTATCCCAGCAGTCATCGGGTGGAAGGCAGGATACACCCTGGACAGGTCGCCAGTCCATCGCAGGGCAGACAGACGGACACAGACAGTCACTCACACACTGACACCCAGGGGCAATGTAGCATGTCCAATTGACCTGACTGCATGTCTTTGGACTGTGGGAGGAAACCGGAGAACCAGGAGGAAACCCACGCAGACACGGGGAGAACATGCAAACTCCACACAGAGAGGACCCCGGTCACCCGGCAGGGGAATCGAACCCAGGCCCTCCTCACTGTGAGGCAACAGCGCTACTCACCACACCACCGTGCCACCCCTTGAATACTTGAATACTCATTCAGTGCTTATGAATGTGTTATGACGTTCCTTTTTAGGTAGCCTTCAAATACAGTGTTACCAAATATTTTGTTATCTTGCATATATGGATATGAGCCATTAACATGTACTCAAGTACTGCTTCATAAATATGCTATTGAATGCTTATGCATTTATTGCAAGGTTCACTTTGAATGTAGACCATATGAGCTTCTTAAGCCCGAATTTTCTAGCAGTGAAATTTCACCAAGTCACAAAAACCATCTTCTTCAAATCCAAATATGATACCAATCTTTTTAATGATGAACAATTACAGATTCAGTGTTGATGCTCTGCACCCCGAATTTTAAGGGTGCTGGATTCACTGATGACTTTAAGTAAGTGTCTGCTCCTCACCTCTAGGTTAGCAGTGCTGGTCGTGCTTAGCGTAGACTGTCATGCTTGATGGCTATGCTTGACATGAACCCCCGCAGATGTGATTTGAGTGACAAGCAGGCCGCAATCCATTCATCAATGTGATGTCATTGTAGCTCATGTAAGGCTGCATACCTGAAGCACATCCTGGTGCACAATCTTGCATACCCACTGACTCACTTGCTCACTCAGCCAGTCCTTACTTCACTCGCTCACACCAGAAGCCCACAGTCATCTCCATGAATTTGCAGCACCAAAGGTTAGCGCGGTAGAGCCGCTTCATATTTGCAAACAGAAAATGAAGCAGTTTGGTGAGGGGGTGTAATTATCTTCTCATGGTAATTTTCCCTGACCTTTCTCCGCTCCATTAGCAGTGCAGCAAACTGTTTTGTTTCACAGTGAGAGTATTAACCTTTAGTTAGTAAACAAATGCTAGTACCGAATATGCTTTCGGTATCACAAATGAGAAACCACTATAGTCTGGTGGAGGGCAATCATTCTATTTGAATATGGAATACTTGCTTAATATGCTACAAAATTTGAAAATGCACTTCTTATCAGTAATGCATATTCAAATGTGATAAAGCAGACGAAAACATTGCCCTGCTTTGAGAATGCACCAAATACATTGACTGACCATTTTATTAAGTGAACCCCTTGGATCTACACTCATTGTCCATGTTATCAGCTCCGCTTACTATATACACTATACTGCCAAAGGTATTCGGTCATCTGCTTTCACACGCATATGAACTTGAGTGACATCCCATTCTTAATCCATAGGGTTTAATATGATGTCGGCCCACCCTTTGCAGCTATAACAGCTTCAACTCTTCTGGGAAGGTTTTCCACAAGGTTTAAGAGTGTGTTTATGGGAATTTTTGACCGTTCTTCCAGAAGCGCCTTTGTGAGGTCAGACACTGATGTTGGACGAGAAGGCCTGGCTCACAGTCTCCACTCTAATTCATCCCAAAGGTGTTCTCTCGGGTTGAGGTCAGGACTCTGTGCAGGCTAGTCAAGTTCTTCCACAACTCACTCATCCGTGTCTTTAAGGACCTGCTTTGTGCACTGGTGTGAAGTCATGTTGGAAAAGGAAGGGGCCGTCCCCAAACTGTTCCCACAAAGTTGGGAGCATGAAATTGTCCAAACTCTCTTGGTGCTGAAGCATTAAGAGTTCCTCTCACTGGAACTAAGGAGCTGAGCCCGACTCCTGAAAAACCCCACACCATAATCCCCCCTCCACCAAACTTTACACTTGTCACAATGTAGTCAGACAAGTACCGTTCTCCTGGTAACCGCTAAACCCAGACTCGTCAATCGGATTGCCAGATGGAGAAGCGTGATTGGTCACTCCAGAGAACATGTTTCCAATGCTCTAGAGTCCAGTGATGGCGCTTTACACCACTGCATTTGGCGCTTTGCATTGCACTTGGTGATGTAAGGCTTGGATGCAACTGCTCAGCCATGGAAACCATGGAATCATTTTCATGTTTTGTCCATCAATACTCTCTTACTACAATACCCAGCATGCATTGCATAGACACCTATAACCATTGAGAATCACTTTGGTGTCTGTGAGTCTTGAGTACTAACCTAGCCACTGATCCAAACATTAATAAATACAACTAAGCTGGTGCCAGTGTCACTCTTAAAACAAGGATTCTATCTTTATTTAGCTCCACAGCCAAGTCTTTTAGTTCTTTTGACCATGTTCCCACCAGAAAAATAGAAGCCAAACTGAGGGAAGCTATCCAGATAGCTAGCTATCTTGCTAACCTTAGCATTTAGCTTCTTGATCTCTTCGTTTGATGGGCCATTTTTTGTCATTTAGGTAGTCCATTCATTCCTTTGTAATGCTGAGGAACATTTGCAACAGTTATAAGGCTGCAATCAGACATTCAGCTTTCTAGCAGTAACTTTAGCTACCTGGCTTCCTTCTGCATTCACCAAAAAAATCAAAACAGCTCACCCTTGAAAGTCCACACCAAAGTGGCTGTAGTTTCTCAGAAGTTTCTTCCGCCCTCAGGATACTTTAAAAGGAGATTTTTCTAGTTTTTAACCCCTTAAAATCCCAGGCTTTTTATTCATTGACTACAGGGACTTCAAAGCAAACTGGCCGAGCTATTCTTAGGCTATACAGAGAAATTCACTCGAAAGAGGCCCTAAATTTTCTGCTGTAACTCCTCTTAGGATGAAGAATGATACGCTACTCAATATTACTACTCAACGAGAAGTCGAGTGACTGAGTGAAGGGGTATGGGGGTGTGCACCCGGAAGCTGCAAATGGAGATCTAACATTGCGATGGCTGTCCGGTGCCTACCTCATCGCTCTGACACATCACTCCGGCTTGTTCGAAGCTCCATATGCTGAGGAGCACATTGATTTGTTCAGATTGCTTCATCCTACCGAGAGTTATTACAGAATATTCGAGGCCTCTTTTGAGTTAATCTCCCTGTAGAAGTGTGTAATAAAACTTTGGGCCCCCCGAAAAGTGGCCGGGAGTCCAAGAGAGCACAATTGCCCTCGGCCTCTCTGGGAAAGTAGGATGGCCCCCCTCTCCCCACAGCACCAGAGCAATGCCAATCAGCACAGGCGTCTTTTAGCTGATGAAACAAAATTGGCGGTTGCCACTTTCCTTCGAGCATGTTCAGCAGTCCAATGATGTGTGAACTGTAGCTTGAAAAGATGCAGTGGCATTTCACAGGTCTTGGAGGGAGCCTGTGCTAGCCTTTGCCCTCCTTGCGTTGGTGGTATCGTGTGATTGGGGGAGTCCTAATTAGTGGGTAGAATTGTATATGACTAAATTGGGGAGAGGAAAAAAAGGCCATTTAAGGTGTTAAACTTAAAAATGTGTTACAATACTAGAGATTACAAACATCTACCAAATTGCCAACTCACTGAAATGATATCACTGGCAATGTGCCTCCAAAGCCATGTTAAAAGTTCACAGTGAATCTAGCTTGAGTGAAAATACTTGCCTTTTTGAGCCAAGGGATCCATTTGTGGCTGTAATGCCTTAACATAGAATATGGAAGCCAATGGGCAATGGGCAATTTTGACCTGAACTGATGAGCCATTCTGTTGAAGTGCAAAACTGTTGGTGGCTCTTGCCCCAAGAGGCTCTTAAGAGAGAGAACATATCTTCAGGAAAAGCACAGATCACAGCAGACTAGGCCATCTCTGTAACGAGACACATTCTCCATGAAGTACGAGCAAGCTTGCTAATCAGGCTTGTGACAAACATGATGGATCGCTCACTGCACGCATGCTGTAAACCAATACATCATCACCATTACAACAATGGCTCAAGCAATCTGTTACAAACTCTATGAGCAGGGATTGGTGGGGCTGCAAATTGCTCAGACGTCTAGAGCCGTGCAATTAAGACAATGGTCTTCTCCAGTTGGTCCCTCTAGTGGTATGTGCGCAAGAGTAAATGTTCAGGGGCCAAGGCACTCCCAGAGGCTCCCGGGGCGTTTAGCGTTTTTATGTTCATCTGTCTTCATTTTCAAATCCACTGGTGAAGGAGAAATAATTCAAAATGCCAACATTTCCATTTAGCCAGCATAAGTGCTTAGTTTTGATTTAGGGAAGGTGACCGATATTATGGACATGACATATGAGCCATGTCAAACGTTTATAAATGCTTGATCCTGAGAACAACAGGACGATCAAGCATGGCCTCTGCGACTTGTTGACGTGCACAAGCAATGGCCTAGTTTAGGATGTTGAATATGTGCACAAATGCTCCTCGCATGCTCTCAATATGGAGACAGTCTTTCTCCAATATTTCTGCACTGGGAAATACACCAATCAATCACCAATGCACCAAGATTATGACCACCTCCTTGTTTCTACGCTCATTGTCCATTTTATCAGCTCCACTTACTGTATAGCTGCACTCTGTAGTTCTACAGTTACAGACTGTAGTCCATCTGTTTCTCTGATACTCTGTTACCCTGTTCTTCAGTGGTCAGGACCCCCATGGACCGTCACAGAACAGGTACTATTTGGGTGGTGGATCATTCTCAGCACTGCAGTGACACTGACGTGGTGCTGGTGTATTCGTGTCTCTTATGCTGGTGCGAGTGGATCAGACACAGCAGTGCGGCTGGAGTTTCTAAACACTGTGTCCACCCAGTGTCCACTCTATTAGACAAGCCAACCTTGTCAGTCCACCTTGTAGATGTAAAGTCAGAGACGACAGCTCATCTGCTGCTGCACAGTTTGTGTTGGTCATCCTCTAGTCCTTCATCAGTGGTCACAGGACGCTGCCCACAGGATGCTGTTAGCTGGATATTTTTGGTTGGTGGACTATTCTCAGTCCAGCAGTGACACTGAGGTGTTTAAAAAGTCCAGCAGCACTGCTGTGTCTGATCCACTCAGACCAGCACAAAACACACTAACACACCTCCACCACATCAGTGTTACTGCAGTGCTGAGAATGACCCACCACCCAAATAGTACCTGCTTTGTGAGGGTTCATGGGGTCCTGACCACTGAAGAACAGGATAAAAGGGGGTAACGAAGTATCAGAGAAACAGATGGACTACAGTCTGTAACTGTAGAACTACAAAGTGCAGCTATACAGTAAGAGGAGCTGATAAAATGGACAATGAACATAGAAACAAGGAGGTGGTCATGATGTTATGCCTGATCAGTGTATTTTTGGTTTGAGGCTAAATAGATGGACTAGGGCAAAATTTGAGAAATTGATGTTTGAAAACATCTATTCCTTCCACATTGTAGCAGAACCGTAAATAAATGAATTTTTAAGTATTTGGAGTATCCAGTGTGAGCTTTGAGCTCAGATACTTTTTATGAGATTTGCACATGCTTGATGTACGATTCCTTACTAAACCTTTCAAACCCACAGAGACCTCAGATCACCCATGAATGAGCAGCAATGCACCCACAGCCATCCTCTATGACAGACAGGTACAGCTCCTCTCTAGAAGTTTTGCCTTTGTTTTCAACTTTGCTGAGATTTCGAGCGAGATTAATATTTGTCTCACGCAAGAGAAAAGAATGTGTGAGAGTGGGTGAAATTGATGTATGCAAATTCCTTCAAATGAAATCTTACTGCATAAAATGATCAACCTTAGAAAATAAACTCAAGCCTGACCCGAGTCTGATGTTGTATGTGACAAATAGCCTCAAACTTGGCCTGAAACCTGAGATTTTGTTAGGCCTTTCAAGCCATATCGTTGCCCTAGGCCACTGGTTGGCAACCTAAATGTTAAGATGAGCCATTTTGTCATTTTGACAAAAATCAAACCACCTTGGGAGCCACAAGATTTTATATCCACATTACCATCTTGGCTGTAAATATGTCTCCGCATGTGCTAATGTACTAGTATAGGCTAAAAATATAATATTAATGAATATGCAGACTTACTTTGCTCTCATTTAAGGTTTAGCACAAAGCGGGTTTCGTGTAGTTCTACAGTTACAGACTGTAGTCCATCTGTTTCTCTGATACTTTGTTAGCCCCCTTTTAACCTGTTAATCAGTGTTCAGGACCCCCATGGAGAGCAGGTACTATTTAGGTGGTGGACCAATCTCAGCATTGCAGTAACACTGACATGGTGGTTGTGTCTGATCCACTCAGACCAGCGCAACGCACACTACATAACAAGTTTGGGCACTGAATAAGAACTCAAACTTCCAGATTTCCTGAAGATAAAATAAAGATAAACTTACAGGACTGGACCTGTTTGTGATTTTACGAGCAGCAAAAATGCAAACCGGGGATTAAAATGCGGTTGAGAAATGCTGATATCACAGAGAGCTGGAGAAATGTTTAACTACCCACTAGCAGCTTTTTTCATCCTACAAAAGTTACCATATTGGACATACAAGGTTTTGGTCCAAAAGCGAAAATATCCTATATATAAATAACAGTATAAAAGGGTTGCCAACTATGTTGAGGTGAATTGAGATCTACAGCAAGCTGGAGAGTTCTATCTAGAGAATTTCATAGAGATGATCAGTCTTGCATTTACAAGTGTGTATCAATTGTTACACCCCTTGAACTCTCATTTAAACCATAATCATTAGTCTGTAGACCTGTGCTTCTCAATCCAGCTTGCTTGCCACTCGCACACGACGTTCTATATCCTACACGCTTCTAGTAGCTTCTCCTCCAGCAGCAATTTAGATGCCAGTTTTAAACCAGGTGACACGCAGCATGAGCGGCCAACCTGATCCTTTTTGTCTCTTCGGATTACAATAAACATGTGTCGCCACTTATGAATCATTTAATAAAGTATTTGATATTAGGACAAAAATTAAATATATTTTACATGTTACGCTTGAAGGATAGAGTGATATCAGAACCCTGGCACTCCAGCTTTCTAAAACCACTGCTCACTCTGCAAAGTGCTGCTGGGTTTCCACTCCACACCTCTCAATCTGTCAGTGCCAGTCACATAAAAAGGCAGAGGCATGGGAAATACAAGGTTTTTTCAGTAGCTCATGATATGACCCAACTGGATGTTATTATACAGAAAGAATGACATTTTGCATGTCTGTTCTGAGGGTGTAGGACGGTTAATGATTCACTGCTGTGAGATTACTTGGCACAGAGCTTGAGAAAAGACCCAAAAGCATAAGGCTGTCTTTTATAAAAAAAAGAAAAGAAACACAGCCTAGTATTAAACGAACAGTAAGCATTAAAGATCCAAACCTGTTTATTTCATCTGATTATGCACTTGCGAGGCCCTGAGCTGGAGCCTAGTCACATTGAAAATCTTAAACACACACACACACACACACACACACACACACACACACAGCTTCTAAACCGCTTATATTTCTGGGTTGTGGCAGGAGCCGGAGCCTATCCCAGCAGTCATTGGGTGGAAGGCAGGATACAGCCTGGACAGGTCACCAATCCATCGCAGTGCAAAGCTTAAACACCCAGTGGTTGGTTCCCATAACTGACCACAAAAGCTTTGATGGTCCACAAGATTGTATTGACCAGAACATTTAAAGTGCAAACAAACTGAATACACTAATCTGTGTAGTCAATTTTGCCTGTTAAAATTATTACCCCACACTAAATACTAGAACCCCCAAACATGTTCTAACTCACCTAATGAGTTTAGATGTTGTTTGAAAGCTACCAGGTACTGAGTGGCATGCTGAAGAAATGAAAGTCGTGAAAGGAGCCTGGTCAGGTTTAGATGCATATTTCTTTAGCCTCCAACTGACGCCGTGATTTATTTGTCTTCAAAGCTTTATTCACAAAAGAAGACCTCTAAGCATTCGGCACAGAGCAGTTGTCACGATTGGCCCCTCCCAGTCTCCTCATGTGCTTTGGTTTACCTTTTAGTCCTGTCATGTGCTTTTGTTCTGATTTCTTCCCAGTCCGGCCCCCTTGTTTTGTGACTCCATCCCTGATTGTCTCCACCTGTGTTTCCACCTGTCCCTCGTTTGCCCTCATGTATTTAAGCCCCTGTCTGGTTGCTGGTCTTCGTTTGATGTAAGGTTTGTGTTTGAAGTGTATGTATTGTTTGAAAAGTTTTCTGGCCTGTTTGAGATGTTGTTTGATGTTTGTTTCATGTCTGTTGGCTGTATGTATTCTCGGGTTGTTTGATTCTTGTTGATCATGTCTGCCCCCCGATCTCTCCGGGTTGGCTGGATGAACCTGGACTGTTACGACTACGACCCTGGATTTGCCCTCAATAAAAGTCGCTGACCTCAGCATGTGCGTCCGCCACATCGCTCCCAGCTGTTACTCATGTTCTGTTTTTGGAAAAGCTTAATGGCCTTTACACACAGACCATGATTTATTCATGCTGAATTTTTGAACAACAGTAAATGAGCTTGATCAAATATATAACTGATAAAATTCCTCCAGCCAAATGCAATTTTTCAAATAACGAAGCTGTGACATTTTGTTCATGCTCTGTTTAAAATTTGTGAACTTTAGCCATTAGCAGGAATCATTTGCCTTCTGCTCTGTGCAGATGGTGTTGGCATCTCCAAGAGCTGCTTCCAAAAGCTTTCATAAAGTTCCAGCTCTCCCCGCTCCTTTCACTTTTCCAGAATGTAAAGGAGTTCACCCAATATAATCATTTGCCTGTTTTTTTTTTTTGAGGAACGAAGGACATCTTTGTCACCTGAAGAGATTCAGTCTGTTTTTACTTTGACTTGCACTGAAAATGTAAACATAGCTAGCATTTTGCCATGAACTAAATACCATGCTCTATTTTTGAAAAGTCACATTTAAATAACATTTTGGTAAATATCTCTGTATAAAAAAATAAATAAATATGACCTTTTTTGCATATTTTAGCATAACCATTTTATTTATTTGCTAAGTTGAACATTTAACAAATAAAAAAAAAACAATAAGTAAAAAAAGGCACACATTTTACGTTTTCTGTTTTCCCAAGATCTGAAGTTCAGCACATAAACAAGAATTTTGCATTAAACTGTCCAGAAGTAGAAGATGTGTTAAACAGATCATTTAACCAGTGTGCCCAATTTTTTGCCTATGACTTTATATGTAAAACACACACACAGCATTTTGCTGTTTTCGGGACAAAACCTCGTATCTCCATTTTTGATGTTTTTGGTATAATTTGAAAAATCATTTTACCCTTTACATCGTGGGTACATTTCATGATGAACGGACCAAAGGAAACACGATAAAATGACTTGGAAAAAATTCTGGTTCCACTGACTTACATTAAAAGTAAAGTTGGTTTTGTCCTTCTCCTGTAAAGTTACCATTTTGGAGAGATGAGGTTTTGTTCCGACAGCAACGATGTATATATAATAAATGGAAAAAAAAAAAAAACTTTACTTTTAATGTAAGTCAATGGAACCAGATTTTTATCCAAGTCATTTTGGGAAATGTATTTTAGTCCATTCATCATAAAATTTGCATACCATGTAAAAGACAACAGGCATTTTCAAATTATGTCAAAAACGGCAAAATGTCAAAAATAGAGATACGAGGTTTTCTTCCGACATAACAGCGAAAAAAGATATATGGTTCACCCAGTCATAGTTACTGTGCACATGAATTATTTCATATTCAAGGGATATGCCTTGCCTTGCCTTTCACAGCTTTATCATAGAATTGTATAGAACTGGTAGCTTCTTACTGTGCCTGGAACTATGTTTTGCTGTTATTCGCCTTCCTTAAAGAGACATTTTCAGGGGCATACCTGTGGTAATGCTATGGTAATGCATGTATGCATGATAGCATGGTTAACACAGGCGCAGATCAAGAGCCATTAAAGTGACTGTGACAAACATTTACAGCTCCTTTCCAGAAGCTTCCCTCCTCTCTCCTCTCTCTTTGTTTTCAACTTCTCAGACATGTCAGGCGAGATTAGCATTTGTCTCACGTCTGGCCAGAATGAGGTTTCTCCAGGACAAATAGCAGTCTGTGAGATGACAAAGGCCATTAGCTGAGATTTTAGAGAGGCTTCCCATTGAGAGAAGCTTTACATTCCTAACATAGCATCTCTTGGAAGAAAAAAAAAAGAAGCTGCTAATAAAGTATACTGTGAGGAATATATAGTGCATTTCCTTCCTCTCCCTTTGGATAACTTAGAAATCATGTGGGCAATTAAATTAGCAGAGAATAATAGATGAATAGTGAGATGAAGTGATCCGCTGCTCAATAAAGCTACAACAGAGGGTGTGTGAGCACACATGATGACATGCATGCTGAGATATTTTGCAGCTCTACACAGAGCCAGCTCTACATAATAAGCGAAATAAGAATCTGATAAGGCCCCTGTGGCCACCAGGGGGCTTCCTAACAACTTTTAGGTAACTACCAAAAGATACCATACAAGATACAAGGAGTAGGCAATCTGAGACAGCTTTTGTAAAGTCACTTCCCCAAAACAGGCCATCACCTAATTTCTGCCACTTCTACATGTTGCATATTTCTCCTCTCTCTCTTTGATCCAAGTTTAGGGGGGCATTTAAACTTTCACACAGTAATGGAGCCCATAGAGGACAAACTTAAACTCAAGTTGTGGACATTTTATTACCCTCACAGAGCAGGTACTATTTGGGTGGTGGTTCATTCTCAGCACTGCAGTAACACTGACGTGGTGGTGGTGTGTTAGTGTGTGTTGTGCTGGTACGGGTGGATCAGACACAGCAGTGCTGCTGGAGTTTTTAAACACTGTGTTCACTCACTGGCCACTCTAGCCCTCCTACCTTGTCAGTCCACCTTGTAGATGTAAAGTCAGAGACGACAGCTCATCTGCTGCTGCACAGTTTGTGTTGGTCATCCTCTAGTCCTTCATCAGTGGTCGCAGGACGCTGTTGGCTGGATATTTTTGGTTGGTGGACTATTCTCAGTCCAGCAGTGACACTGAGGTGTTTAAAACCTCCAGCAGCACTGCTGTGTCTGATCCACTCAGACCAGCAAAACACACACCAACACACCACCACCACGTCAGTGTAACTAAGTGCTGTGAATGATCCACCACCCAAATAGTACCTGCTCTGTGAGGGTCCATGGGGGTCCTGACCACTGAAGAACAGGGTAACAGAGTATCAGAGAAACAGGTGGACTACAGTCTGTAACTGTAGAACTACAAAGTGCAGCTATACAGTAAGTGGAGCTGATAAAATGAGAAACAAGGAGGTGGTCATGATGTTATGTCTGATCAGTGTATTCACATAGATCACCATACGTGGCTGGGGAATGCTGACTGACCCAATTAGTCAGACCTATGTATATGTAGCTTAGCTCTTAGCCATGTATTATGTGTTGGCTACATCTCCTCAATGTTCGTGATTTACTATGTGATTATTTTTGTAGAGTGATGCTTCTTTAGCTTAATGTCATCGTCTTAGTATTTCTTTGTTGGCTCCAGTTTTGTTTATTCTGACTTCTTACTGACCTTCGCTGAGTCTATTGTTTCTAATTTTAATAAACCCTTAGACTGCACTTACATCCAATGGCCTCCTGCCTTCTCCCTCTTACAGAAGCTTTTCCTCTTGCAGTGCAAGACTATACGCATGAACACTAACCCGTTAAATTCACATCATAATACAACATATGCTCTTCTACTTACAAACACAAATTTGGCATCTATTGAAAGTTCAAGATCTGCGGCTTTGAAAGAATGTCTTCACTTCTTTCAATAAGCCATGAGTGTGAAATGATTTTTTGTTATTACTGGCAATGATGGTGATTTCTAAAGGTTAACAATGAGGCCTCCTTGTTCTCAGAATGGCATGAGGACATACATGCTGACCCACACACACTGGTGTCCTTGTAGCCAATGCTAGCTGTGTAGTGGGAATGCTGAGTGCAGGCGTGATTCACTTGTGTATTGACTGTCAAAGAAAAGAAGGTTGGGGGTGGAAGTGGGGTTCGATCACACAGACAGGCATCCCACGATCCACACATTCAGCTGCTCCCAACACTCTGACCATTCAACGACACCTGGAGTATTCAATGTCACTTCACAGTAAGACTTAACAGCTTGAGTTTAATCCGTAGGAAAAAAAAAAAGAAAAAAAAAAGAACTTCTTTCTACTCTGTTACATTTTCCCCCCACTTCTCTGGCGTGTCTCCGAGGGAACCTTTCAATTCAGAGCACGACCATCGCAATCCTTCAAGGACAGTCCGCCTGCAAAGTGTAAATATAGCCTTTATAGTCCCATCCCTGTCTAAAGTGGTGAGCTACATTGACAGGAGTCTTCACAAAAGATTGAATTAATATCTGTAGGAAATGCAATGCTTGAAAAACTTCACGGTACAGAATGAAATGTACCACAAAAAGGTAATTCAAGATTTGTGGCACAGTACAGCTAAATAAAATCATTTTTTTTAATGGCAAAGCATGACTAGCAGAGACAGGCTTTCAATTTGGGCCATAAACATTAAACCTTGGTATCAAAACATGAAAAAATACTTCTGTGATAATGTTAATTTCCATCTGTTTCTCTGAAACTTTGTTAGCCCCCTTTTACCCTGTTCTTTAGTGGTCAGGACCCCCATTGACCCTCACAGAGCAGGTACTATTTAGGTGGTGGATCATTCTCAGCACTGCAGTAACAATGATGCAGTGGTGGTGTGTTAGTGTGTGTTGCGCTGGTCCGAGTGGATCAGACACAGCAGTATTGCTGCTGGACTGAGAATAGTCCACCAACCAACATTATCCAGACAGCAGCGTCCAGTGAGCAGCGTCCTGTGACCACTGATGAAGGACTAGAGGATGACCAACACAAACTGTGCAGCAGCAGATGAGCTCTCGTCTGTCACTTTATATCTACAAGGTGGACTGACAAGGTAGGAGTGCCTAATTGAGTGGACAGTGAGTGGACACAGTGTCATTACAGAACAACAGTTGTTAAGTTCATAATCTCATCATTAACTCCAGATAAGAAATCAGTATGGCAGAAATATTCTAACTAGACAGAACTTTCTAAATTTTGTCCTAACTTTTAAACATCCACAGAGGTGTCTGAGCTCGTTTTAACCGTCTATTTCCGTCATTTTACACAGTGACAGGTGGCATTGTTCACTATGATGTTGCATTTATCTACATTGAAAATGTGCTTTTACTTCTTTTACTACTTTTTTGTTTTTTTGTTTTTTGTTTTTATATAACGACGTTTTAAAAATATCAGACACTGCAGACACAATCCACCCGTCCCCTCTTATTACCTTTATGTGTTAATGTTGATGAACACTCGTCAGATAATATATTACAGTGAGACAGAGGAAGAATAACATTAGCATGGTCAGCTAAAGCACCTGGGAAACTGAAACTGAAACTGTGGAGCAGCAACAGCTCAAAGCATTCTCAGTGCTCTGAATTTCCAGTTAGTTGGGCTTTAGTTTTGTTTGACCTCTTTTTAATTAGTAAAAAGAAAAATAAAATAGTAGCTAGCGGTCTGGCTAACTAACTTTATTATTTTGATTGTTTAGATTTCAGCAGTATAAGTATGGTTGGTTGCTAGGTAACGGACAATAAAGTTGGTTGTCGACTTTGATTGAGTAAATGAAGATTTCCTATCTTGAAATAAGAGCAAACGATGTAAGATTAATAGTAAAAACGTAAGATATGATTTGTTTCTGTAATACGAATTAGTGGAAATTTTGATTTTGTTGAATCTTAACCCTCTACTGCACACATTATGAGAACAATTTAAAAATATATATACGGTTCACTTTTCTTGCATATAATTGACCTGATTATTGAATTCAAATAATTTGATGGGGGGGGGGGGGGTGTATTAAAAACCACAAATCTATTAAAGACACTGTATTTTTTACAACCACTACCATCCTTTTGGAATACTTGTCTGCCTAGTCATAACACATTAACACATTCAGAAGGCCAGTTTTAAGTTTTACAGACACAGGTTAGGCCTAAGAATCCCCTATAAGGATTGACCACTGGCACCACAATTAGAGGCTTACATCATGTCCAGGAAATCAGAAGTTAAGAACATGTTGACTTTCAGTCGAGTGATAAAAATCATACGAAATATAAAATAAGCAGAAAAAAGAAAAAACATGTCCGCGTACGTGAAGATTAATTATCTTAAAATACTTGAATAAGTTTGACCCCTTCTCTTGTTAGTGGTTAAACAGTGGAGCACCCTAAACCCTGCCTTTGGCTCTGTTTTAGAACTAGGTGGCACCTGTCTTGACACTAATAATTATGTCTATTGTCTGGAGTTTTGGGTTTTAATTAATCAGTTAGCAGTGAAAAGAGCCCCTCTGATATCTTCTGAAGTGTCTAACAGCAGTACATTGTCACCGTTTTTATGTTTAATTAGTGACCACATCCATTCATAATAGTGCCTCAAAGGCAGCTTGTCATGAAGCTGCAGCTTCAGTAATTACAAAAGAATAATGATATGATTCCTGGAGGTTTTTTTTTTTTTCTTCTATGTCTCTACTGAACGTCAGTGATATCCCTTGAATAAATGATGGGTTAATAAGGAACCCCTGCCTTACTACCTTTTCATGAGCGCACAGGGAATGAGATGAGAAGCCATCTTTCAAAAGGAAAAGCTCTGATGTCCATATACATTAACTTCATTTCTCCCGTCACATATGGAACTTCATAGTAGCAGTTACCACTTCTCACTCCATATAATAATACTGTTATGAGGCAAACGCTGAGGAATGTACTGCATTATATGCTATGATATTTTATGGACCTTTTGGTCGTTTACGGTCTTTCCATGTCCTGTGCCAAGTAGTTAAGTTCAATGAGCCAATCAGGAAGACTGTTAGTTACATATCATATAGTTTAAGTATGTTTAGCTTATAGGATGAAACAGGAAGAAAATGTTCTTCCTATCCTATCATGTTATCGGTGACCACAGTTGTTGTTATTACCGTGGGACTTGCAGTAAAACAACAGAAGAAATATTTTAAGAAACTGTAAGCTGCTAAATAATGATGCAAAACGTTTATGTATAATGTTGCGGTTCTACTGTTCTGTAGTATTCTGCAATACTTGTGTAGTGGTCTGTTGATAACTGTAGTAATCTTGTTCAGTTTTGTTTACCACATTTTAGTTGGATTTAAAGTCTGCAATCGTTGTAGTAAGATTCTTGGTTCACTGTTGCATTTTGACTGGAAATGAAATGATTAAATGTGTAGCACAGCATGTGCTACCCCGGGCTCAAGGAGGACGCTGGGGGCAGTGTTCAGGGTTGCAGCAGCCATGTTTCTTTTCTATTTACCCAAATAAATACACAAAATAACCAAAACCAACGTTAAGCTGGCCACTCTTCAGTCTCTTATGCAAGCTTTTCAGCTCTTCAGTCCTCTTGTTGCTGCTGCTTGTCCCCATCTCGCCCTTTTCCAGTCAGATCAGTGTGAGCGCCTGAACCGAGAGGGAACGAGAGTTCGCCGCTCTGCCTCCTTGTTACCGCCCCCAGCTGGCAGCTCGGCCACCTGGGTCAAAGGTGAGGTGTAGTGAAGCGGCCTCGCTGCATAACAAGGGGCAGGAGGGCCTTGCCTTTCTGCCGGCTCTCACGGCCGTCATCGTCGGGACATGGGGGGCGGGCGCATGCCACAAAGTCGTTGAACCACCTAATGGAAAATTGTCCAACAATTCCCTATGGTACCTAGATAAGCAAGGAGAGGACTGAGGGCCTAACATGCCAGATCAATTCATTAGGAAATGATTGTAAAATCAACCACTTGTGTATGGTTTCTGAAAAACCGGGACCAATTTTGAGAGAAATAATGTCATTTCTGGACATCCTAGATACAAGTGGTAACTGGTAGCTTGGCTGGTAGTTCCAGTCAGTTGTTAGAAATGGAAAACGGGTAGTTCTATACTAAGCTATTGTTGGTGCTCCATTAGCGGTGATTTACTGGGCTAGAACGTGGGCGCCTGTGTGTAAATTTTGGGTGCATGAATATTAATGAGTTAAGATTGTTACAGTCAAGGATTATGGAATTGGCCTGCTTTCCTGCCCTGTTTTGCAAATGCGAGATTTGCATTTGAAGAAGGAGACAACCGTGTTTGAGGTGAGTTCCAGTGCTGAACTCTCCTTATTCAACTATGCCAATGTAAACAGAGTTTTCCATTCTATGACACCTTTACAGTTTGATGCAGAATGTTAACATTTGGGTTTTATTCATATCAGAAAAATGAGCAACGTGCCATTTCTTAGTTTAAGCTTTACCACAATATGAAGTCCCATTCATGGCTGCATATGTTTTCAGTACTGGCAAGTATTGTGTCTAATAATCATGCAATCCCAATATCTTGCAGCATCGCTTTCCCTGAGACAGACCAATTACTGCATGTGTTGGCACAGGCCTCTGCTGCATCTTACCTGACGTGTGATTTTTAGGTTGGGAAAATGTTATGCTTGTGAAAGCTCTGGAGCATTACAAGATAAGTGGCTAGAAGGCATACATTATGTCGACTTCAGCACCTTGCATTAGCTTCATTCCCCTGCAGTCATATTACCTTTGGAGGACTGGAAAGCTAATGGACATCTTGTGTCAGGACGGGACAGATTCGATGCCAGGGCTCGGGGCAGGCGATTTAAATGCCCTTGTCATGAAAGAGTGTCAGCAATTTGCAGCCGAGGCAGCTCCTCTATTACTCAGCAACTCGAGGCGTCTCATCCTGTAGAGGTAGACGGAAAGGATCCTGCATGTGGGGTTAACATATTTACTCAGTGAGGCAGACAGAACTTCTTCCCTACTGTCAGACAGGAGCTAAAGACTGCTGTGTCATGCTGTCAAGCAGCAGACAACACTGCCACAACAATGGGGGACATCAAGGAGAAATTCAGAACAGATACTAGGATTAATGTCATTGATGGAAGAATGGTTCTTGAGGTGTGTGTTGATATGCTGTTTCTTTTGTTTTTGCAGTTGTTAGCTGGACAACTGAAGTTCATGGGAATACCAGGTGTTTTTGTGCACATTAGCCAACGTAGCATAATGAAGGACAGCATAGCATCTACACCGATCAGGCATAACATTATGATGACCACCTCCTTCTTTCTACGCTCATTGTCCATTTTATCAGCTCCACTTACTCTATAGGTGCACTTGGTAGTAACACTGATGAGGTGGTGGTGTGTTAGTGTGTGTTTTGCTCGTCTGAGTGGATCAGATGCAGCAGTGCTGCTGGAGTTTTTAAACACCTTAGTGTCACTGCTGGACTGAAAATAGCCCAGCAACTAAAAATACCCAGGCAACAGCGTCCTGTCGTCTCAGACTTTACATCTACAAGGTGGACTGACAGGGTAGGAGTGTCTAATAGAGTGGACAGTGAGTGGAAAAACTTCAGTAGCACTGCTGTGTCTGATCCACTCGAACCAGCACAACACACATTAACACACCAACACCATGTGGTGTTACTGCAGTGCTGAGAATGACCCACCACCCAAATAGTACCTGCTCTGTGAGGGTCCATGGGGTCCTGACCACTGAAGAACAGGGTAAAAGGGGGTAACGAAATATCAGAGAAACAGATGGACTACAGTCTGTAACTGTAGAACTACAAAGTGCAGCTATACAGTAAGTGGAGCTGATAAGATGGACAATGAGTGTAGAAACAAGGAGGTGGTCATAGTGTTATGCCTGATCGGTGTAAATGCATTTGGATTATATATATATATATATATATATTTTTTTTTTTCCTTCCTATATGGAGTCAGTGTTTCAGGAATGGTTCTTAAGGGTCTTACCTTCACCTACAATCACCCCCTTCAACACTTCCACTCAACGCTACCAGTGTTTTGAATACCACTCACATCATTATTGTCACCTGTTATCCATCTGGGAAAGTCTATTTTAACAAGCATTAAGTGTGTGAAGTCTCTCGCTATTATCAAGTCTTCCGAGCCGCTAATGTCTGTGTTTGTTCTTAGTTTTAACCCTTTGTTTTCTTTGATCACTGCATCTTCAGCTACTGCCACTGCTGCTACTCTGTACCTGCACTGTACACTTTATATACAGATCACTGTTTACATCTTGTCACAAATAGTACTTCTGCATTTACTGTACTGTACTGCAACTCACCATGCACCTTTCTGTCTATATACTTGATACACTTGAATATCTGACTATGCACTAACTGTCTATACGCCCAATACACCTATAACACTTGCCTACGCACATCTTGTCTACGTTTGACACCTGTACCTACTGACCATGCACACTTTGTCTGTCTTTTACTGTCTTTGTCTTTGCACTGTTTACTATGCATCTTTTATTACTGCACTGGAAAAGTAGCCCGATAGTGTTTCGTTATACTGTACTACCCTGTGTTGTATAATGACAATAAAGTTGAATTGAATTGAATTGAATCTTCAGCTCTGTTTGCCAATCACCTGAACTCTGGACCCTGGAACGTTTTATTTCTTTATTATTCTGCTACTAATTTTTGGACTGTGTTTCATATACATATATATATATATATATATATATATATATATATATATATATATATATATATATATATATATATATATATATATATATATATATTAAACCTCTTGTTTACCTGTGCACACATTCTGTCTATCTGCAATTTAAGCTTTCATATCATTCAACATTTGTTTGCATTGGCCTTGCATCATTGCATGCATGTACCTTCACTAGTTTTTAAGATAAACACAATTACTAACCCTACACGGTGCTGTAGAGGCTGTTGGCTGTTGGTTTTATCACAACCATTCTAAAGAAATGACTCCCTAAACACTTTGCTTGACTTTATTTACTTCTGAGCAATGAAAAAAGGCTAAAGATTTGAACAAAGGTGAACATCCTCTTTAAGGCCTTTGCAGCTTTCAAGAGAATCCTTCATTTTAATGAAACGCCAATGAGAATAGCACCAATAAACGAATGCAGAAGAAAGTGAAATTAACACGCACTCCTACATAATCACTTGTTCTTCTTTCATTACGATTACTAACATACAATTACAGCTAACCACTGTGAATGAATGCACGTTGCACTACTACTCTGAAAGGTGAGCCGTAGCTCTTATGCAAGCTTTTAATTGTAACAAAGGATCCCTTCTGTGTCATTAAACCATATAAAATGAAGCTGATTCATAACTATAATATATGATTCTCCGCTCCGAGAGTGATTTGTAATTACCCACATTCACCAAATGATCCTCCCATCATTATGGCTGCCGAGTAGGACTTAATGAAGCTAATCAGTCCGGGTTCACCTCAGGAGGCTGAGGCAGCCTCGGCGACCTGCCCAGTAGTGCCACGGGTTCATGAATATCTTCAGAATACAGGGGGGAGGTGTTGATGGACGCACTCCTATTTACATCAGCAACTCACAGAGAAATGATGATGGCTCTGAAATACTCGGGGTACCACTCATCCATGTCAGACCCTCCTGTAGCATAATATATACCAACAGATAGGCCAGGCAGCCCCCTCTCTATAACAAACTAACTTCTACACCAACTCATTTTCATATAAAGTGGACTCAGGGGATGCATTTTATGGCACAGATATGTCTCACCGTCTGAGTTCTGTCGCTGTTGACATTGCAGAGAGCTTTGGGTTATTGAGAGCGACATTTGAATCTGGGTGTAGGAATGCATTTCTTGCCTGTGTGCTCCAGTCTTCCTATAGAACATAAGTGTAATGTCAATACTGAGCAGGAAAAGAAAATGTGAGAACGTGTCAACCTGGACAGTTTTTGCCATTGGCAAAGCATGACTATTAGAGCTAGGCCCTCAAATTAGGCCATAAATGTCAAAACTTTCTCTACAGTAATGCTAATTCCTATTGGCACCCCACTGGATTTCTAGTGGTGTGCTAACTAAGCTAACGCTGGAACAAATGAGCATTTTTTTTGGCCATGCTAGATTGAACCTGGACATTTGAAGCTTATTAACAGTGCATGCTTGAATTTAAAGCTTATTGCAGACATTAAGACACTGTACAATGACTCTCTGGCATAGAGCCACTACCATTTTCTTCATTTCCAACAATCCACTGAAACACAAAGGTTCATGGTTATTGATATTTCTCACACACCTTGCCCTGTCTATTGTACATAAAAGCATGATTGCCACTTCTTATTCATATTTCACTTAATCTAGGATGTTAGGCCTTCAGTGAAGGCCCTGAAGGCCTAAACAATGGGAAAGCAGGCTTGGCTCTAAGTACCAAGAAAGCATAAGAACAAAAACGCTGACTGGATCGATTTGAATTTTGTTTCAAGCTTTTAATTTTGTTAATTTTGCAAAACTTAGCAATGAAATTAGAGTCATCCTGCAATACTTGCCATGTTTTCATACAACAACCATAATGAGTTCATTAAATTAAAAAAAAAAATGGAAAAATGGACTGAAAACTTGCGACATATGACAAATTATAAATTATAATATATCGCTACTGTTGGATCAAGTAGGAAAACAAAAAGAATTCCCACCTTCCGAACACCACTATCATACCATGTACAGACCTGATCACACAGCAATGTTCACACAACAATGTATAGACCTCATCCACAGATCAACGACTGCTAAACGCTAATTGATAAAAATGTGTTTTAAGCTTTACTTTAAAACCAGTCACAGATGACGCCTGATGTCACTTGGAAGGCTGTTCCAAATTCTTGGTGCAGAAACAGCAAAAGCACGATCCCCATTCAAAACCTTGTAGGTTTCAAAACCTTGTATTTTTTTTTCCTTCTCCATTTTGGAGATACATCACTTTCAGTGTAAGCCAATGGAACCAGACGTTTTTCCAAGTCATTATGGGACATTTATTTTGGTCTGTTCATCATGAAATTTACATACAATGTAAAGGGCAGCAGGCATTTTGAAATTACACCAAAAACAGAAAAATGGACAAAATGGAGATATTAGATTTTATTCCCACAGCATATGACATATATATTATGAAATTATTAGGCCTTGTCTAAACTGTCTAAAATATATTTATATGCTGTAGTATTAATATTACCCTTCACTCGAACCAAGGGGCTGAGCCCAAATCCTGAAGAACAGCCTCAGACCATTATCCCTCCTCAACCAAACTTTATTGTTGACTCTAGCATTCCAGTAGGTTCTCATAGCAACCATCAAACCCTGATTTGTCCATCAGATACGCAGATAGTGAAGCGTGATTCATCACTTCAGAGTCCAGTGGTGACGTGCTTTACACCATTCCAGTCAACACTTGTCATTGCACATGGTGGTCTTAGACTACAAACACACAGTTATTGAGTTGATGTTGCTTCCAGAGACAGACTGGTGCTCTATAGTGAGTAAAGCAATAAAGAATGGGCGATTTTTATACACTACGCACTGCTTTGTTGTTTCTCCCTTTCACAATAAGTGCACTGTGGCAAATCCAATGACAGTGCCATGTTTAACCTCTTCAACTCCTTGGGATCACCAGTGGTTCCAAAACGCACTTTGTCATATTCTTCATAACTTTCTCATTTCATAAGCTACATTCACAAGCTGGGCGTCGTATGAGGCTGTAACTGTCTTCTGTCCAGTCAAACAGATGATGTAATTTTAAACCCTTATAATAGAAGAAGCTAAATTCAACACAAATATAGCCATTTTATATACTATCCAAAATGACCAATCAAATGAATGGCCAGTGTTTTCTGGGTTTAATGAGTTCTGTTCATAATGGTAAAACTGGTAAATCTGAGATTGCTAAACTGGGCGGTGTTTTGCCTCAGAGCACTCTGCATGCTCTTCTCCTCTGTGAACGGATGTTTTAAAAAATATGGTTTAGGCCAAAACAGAACTCTCTAATGTTTGGTCCTACTCGGGAGACCTTGGGGGCCATTCAACTGGCCCACGATGACCAACCCACTTTCCAGGAAACTGTTCATCTAGGAATGCTCAGACCTGACACCCATAATGTGGTGGTGCACCATCTTGCTGGAAAAACTCAGGGAACGTGCCAGCTTCCAAAGTGGATTGGTCGTCAGGGGCCAGTTGAATGGCCCACAAGGTCTCCCGATGTGACCCCCTTAAACTTTTATCTCAGGGGTCATCTGAAGGCAACTGTCTATACTGTGAAGATACAAGATGTGCAGCACCTGAAACTACGGATACTGGAAGCCTGTGCTGGCATTTCTTCTGCGGTGTTGCTCTCAGTGTGTGAAAAGCGGGAGAAGAGGGCTGCATTGACGATCCAACACAATGGGCAACACTTTGAACACATGTTATAAGTGGTCAGAAACTTGTAAATAACTCCTGAAAGAATAAAGTTACGTCCGTTGTTTTTCTTGTGAAATTCTCAATAAGTTTGATGTGTCACATGACCCTCTTCCCATTGAAAAAACTAAAGTTGGATCCAAAATAGCCAAAAGTTTCCCCCCCTCCCATAAACTAATGTGCCACAAACAGGAAGTTAATATCACCAACCATTCCCATTTTATTTGGGTGTATCCATATAAATGGCCCATCCTGTATAACAATTCTTTGATTCAATATCGATTTGTAGCAAATGAATCTTGCAACTCTGACTGCTGAGATGAATGAGCTGCGTTTTCTCTGTTCTCTTAAACCAGATATGGCTTGTGTTTTTTAAATGGGTCAGTGTGGCCTATAGTGTGAGGTTGGTTGTGAAAATGAATTTAACATCTCCACCAATGTCCTGTGCTGATAACAGAAAATCAACACACACACACACACACACACACACACACACACACACACACACACACACACACACACACAAAATCGACTCTTTCAGCTCTCTTTTTCTATCTAGTGCATATCCTTCAGAAACAAGCACATCTGCCAGGCTGGTATTCATAGGAACATGTCAGGCCAGAGTCGAGTAGAGCTGACATCTCAAAGAGGTCAGGGTTGATAAATATAGTGGAAAACGCACAGGGCAGCAACCTTTTAGAATGAAGAAGGCTTTTATTTAAACTAGGTCATAGACGACTCATCAGACTTGATTCTGTGTCCTCCAAAGTCTTACAAAGTGGGCACAAGAGTAGAGTTTTTTATATGCAATGAATGTTCTTCTTCTTTCGGTTGCTCCCTTTAGGGGTCGCCACAGCGGATCATCTGCCTCCATCTTGCCCTATCCACTGCCTCCTCTACTTTCACACCAACCATCTCCCTGTCCACCTTCACTACATCCATAAACCTTCTCTGAGGTCTCCCTCTTCTCCTTCTACCCGGCAGCTCCATCTCCAACATTCTTTGCCCAATATATCCACTATTCCTCCTCAACACATGTCCAACCATCTCAACCTGGCCTCTCTGGCTTTATCTCCAAACTGCTCCACCTTCTCTGTCCCTCTGATCTGCCTGTCCAGCCTTGTCACTCCCAACGATATATTATATGCAATGAATCTATCAACAATTATTCAATTAGCCATCTACTGTAACTATTTGCTTTTATTCAGCCCTGCAACAGCACCACAGTCATTCAAACAAAGACATACAGGGCATGCATACAAAATGCTGATGTTTTGCCATACTACTTTTTTATTTTTCTATTTATTTAAAATGTTAATTAGATCTAAAGTACTGTGGATCAACATTAACAGAAAAATAACACAAAAAGTTATGTTTGGGCCAAATGCATAAATCTGTGGACGTTAACTGTCCTCAGTTGTGGAAATGAAACGGTCATGATTCATATATAAAAATATACACTTGTATTGAGAGATGATGGGTTGTCATGTTATAGATGGCCATTAACTTGTTACTTATCACTTAATCAGTTTTTACCATTTTTTTTTTTAGGTCTAATGATGAAGCTAAATCTGTGCCAACCAGATTCCTTTATTTCAACAAATCAATTCACTTAAACATATAGGGTGCCAAAATAAATGACTATACTGAGGTAGCTACACTGCAGTACTATGATGCTCTTGAATGCTTTTATATCCCCTTCACAAATGAGACCCTGCTAGTTAGCTAGTTGTCTGCAGCAGCAAGGAAACACGTTCGAACCAAAACCTCTGAGTTTAGCGAATGCAGTGGTGGAAACACATTCATCCATCTATCCGTAACATCTCTCCTGTTCCACTGGCTGCCAAACAACCCCAAAGCGTAATGGATCTGGTTCATGCTTAACAGCTGGCAAGGTGTTCTTCTCATCAAATGCTGCTCCTATTTCTGCCAACATATCTTTGGTGATGGTGCCCAAAAAGCTTCTTGATCGGTCCGCAGCAAACACAATGCGCATATGTGGCAAACACAGTAACGTCATCCTAAATCTAAGCTGAGTCTCTGTGTATTTTTTTTTCTTTCTCTATGAATTGTTTAGAGAAAGATGATATACAGCCTTACAGGAATAAACAATGTCGCGGCCGCTGCTGTTTCTTATGCTGGATGAACTTTATGCAAATTAACAGAGCATCTGCCAATCAGATTATGTCAATCATGGTCAAGCTACACATGCTCAACTAGCTGGAAATGATTTAGAGGGGTTGGATGTTAGTCACAGATAATTATGCTGGATGAAAACAAAAACAACAAAAAAAATGAAGCAATATTTGGTCATTTCATGCATATTTTAGGGACATATCCTAAAAGTGACACGCCCAGCTTGCGTACCCAAAGTGACTAACAGTTGGTAAGGAAAGTGATTCACTTCACTTCAAAATTACGTATAAACTTTAACAGTGATTGGCTACTGAACAAAATAAAAAAAGCTAAATCCAGCCTAAAGGAAGTATACATGGATCATGTTATACATGTTATTGCTTCCAGCAGTTGCAGGTAAATATTCCTAAAACTCGGAGGTGCAGCAGCCCCATCAGCCCCCTCCTTCCCATGTCCCTGGGCAACTTGCTTTTAATTAAATGTCAGTATTTTTTCTACATTTGCTTTCAAATAATCGACTTTGTCAAGTAAGCACTGCAGCCCTGCATAAGCAACACAGTGGTCCAGGGAGCGTCGCTGTACTCTGTGAAAACCGGACACCATCACCATCGTCTTCCATGATCACCTGCTGCGGCACCCTGGATGGCAGAGCGGCTTTTGGAACAGCTCTCACGCTCCCACTGCCAGCAGCCCTCGGTGAAGCCTTCACCACACTGTTTTTCCTACACGCTGAGGCATCATACAGTGATCCAAGGTGCCAAGGTCCTGAGGGCATCCACCCACTCCTCTCCAGCGGTGGGAATTCATCAGCAGGCCTGCAGCCGTGGGTGGCAAAGATGTCTTAGAAAGAGGCTCTGCTCCAAACGAATCTTGCTTTGAAACCAGGAGGACTTTGCACTCCACGTTCAAAATCACTCCAAAACAAAAGTGTTCTTTTTATTTATTTTTGTTTTTTTTGTTCGAGAGCATTGGTGAGACGCTTGTGGCTCCTTTTTAATAGATTACTGGAACAGTTTTGTGCACATGACAAGCTGTAATCCAGTAAATTAAACCACAAACACTGTTAAAATGTTTTAAAGATCCAGTGCTGGGAAATATTTGACATGGTGTTTATTGAGCAACTTGTGAGGAGTGGCAGATAGACATTTACATTTATGGCATTTGGCTGACGCTCTTTCCCAGAGTGGCGTACAATTTGATCATTTTCTTTACACAGGTAGGCGAAGGTGGTGTTAGGAGTCTTGTCCAAGGACTCTTATTGGTATAATGTAGGATGGCTACCCAGGCAGGGATTGAACCCCAGTCTGCAGCATATAAGGCAGCGGTGTTACCCACTACACTACACAGCATATTAATACGGTACAGTGAGTGAGTGAGTGAGTGAGCGAGCGAGCGAGTTAACTAACTAACTAACTAACTAAATAAGACTTGTATATGCAATATCTCTTGTAATTTCATAAAATAATAAAAGTATTAATCCACTTCTGTACATTTGTGGACAGCATATTACTTAACTAACTCACTAACTCACTAAATGAATGAATGAATGAATAAATAAATAAATAAATAAATAAATAAATAAATAAATATTTACACATATCACTAGAACTTTCTTTAAAAATACAATTATTTAATCTACATCTTTGGGAAGCATATTAACTAACCAACTAACTAACTAACTAACTAACTAACTAACTAACTAACTAACTAAATAAATAAATAAATAGCTGCAAATGTGACAATTCTTAAAAATGAAAATGATTTAATCCACATCTACACATTTGTGGACAACATAAAATCAAATAAATAAATTGCCAGAATGCCTACAACAGGAATTTTACTCAATTAAGTGCAATTATCTGTTGCACATCTGTGTATAGAATGCACTTAATGGATAATAGAACAAATGTATGAATGAATCAATAATCAGTGAATCAGTCAATTTGAATTGAGATTCAAAATAAAAATTTTAAAGCAAAAACTTGTCCATATGAAGACGTTGGAAACAAAAAAAAAGATTTAATCAAAATAAACAAAAAACTGATTATCCAAGAATGTTACTGACAATTTCTTAAAAAAGCAAAAACATTCATTCTTATCTGTACAGTTGTGGACAGCATATTAACGAAGGAAAAAATAAAGACCTGCAAATGTGATATCGCTGGTAATTTCTTAAAAAAATGAAATAAAATGATTTAATCCATATCTGCACATCTGTGGGAAGCATATTAAACAAATAAATACATTAATTAATGCACATCTGTACAAGAAATTAATTAATTAATCAATCAATCAATCAATTAATGGATAAATCAGTGAATGAATTGACATAAAAAAAACAAAAACTAATAATAATAATAATAATAATTTAAGCCACATCTGTACCTCTGCAAAGCATATACAAAAACATAGATAGATAGATAGATAGATAGATAGATAGATAGATAGATAGATAGATAGATAGATAGATAGATAGATAGATAGATAGATAGATAGATAGAGTAAGACTATCAAATGTCTCTGTTTTTCTTGCTCGCTGGTCTGACAGTTGCTGCTGTGCTGTGGTGAGAACAGCAGATGTCTGAATTTCCTTCTGCTGTCCAAACTGAAATTATACAGCGCATAGTCATTTATTAATACCGAGAAGGGGAACGCTTGGGATAAAGCTATGCCTATTTTTAGATCAAACGAGTGCTCAGATGTGTTCCAGGCCCTGTCTTTATTCCACTATGAAAAGTGCAATCCTCAACGCTGCAGGGAGCAGAGGAACTCCTCCGAAACGGTCAGTAAAAAAGAACTCTGCTGCTGAGCAGGCTGTGGTGTTTTGATAGGGGATTTCACGAGTACATATTACTTTTCATTTTGTCATCTGATGCTCTTGCCTGAAGTGATGACATTAGCTAGCTGGGGAGACAGTCGCCCTGGAGCGGCCCGGGGTTAAGAGACGTGCTGAAAGGCACAGGGGCAGCGGCTTCAATCCCATGACCTCTTGATTCTGACTGCCCAGAAACCACTATGGCCGGAGCAACCTCGGCGCGACGTCAGTTGTGTTACATCAACAGGGATTTTTTTAAACAGAGACTCTAGTGCTATTTCTGCATTGTAATGTACTCTACAGTATTAATAACGAGGTGCCTTAATGCTGCCATTATATTCATTTTAATAGGTAATAAATATGATTAAACAAAGCTAACAATGTGTTTGTGTCGTGAATTACCACACATAAAGCTATGAATTAGAACACGGAACACTTTACAATAACAGGCCCCACTAATAGCAGCTTAATCATTACCTAATTATTTGTTTATATACACCAATCAGGCATAACATCATGGCCACCTCCTCATTTCTACACTCATTGACCATCTTATCAGCTCCACCTACTGTGTAGCTGCACTTTGTAGTTCTACAGTTACAGACTGTAGTCCATCTGTTTCTCTGATACTTCGTTACCCCCTTTTACCCTGTTCTTCAGTGGTCAGGACCCCATGGACCCTCACAGAGCAGGTACTATTTGGGCGGTGGATCATTCTCAGCACTGCAGTAACACTGATGTGGTGTTGGTGCGTTAGTGTGTGTTGTGCTGGTCTGAGTGGATCAGACACAGCAGTGCTGCTGGAGCTTTTAAACACTGTGTCCACTCTCTGTCCACTCTATTAGACACTCCTACCTTGTCAGTCCACCTTGTAGATGTAAAGTCAGAGACGACAGCTCATCTGCTGCTGCACAGTTTGTGTTGGTCCTCGTCTAGTCCTTCATCAGTGGTCAAAGGACGCTGCCCACAGGACGTTGCATGCTGGGTGTTTTTGGTTGGTGGACTTTTCTCAGTCCAGCAGTGACACTGAGGTGTTTAAAAAGTCCAGCAGCACTGCTGTGTCTGTGTCCAGCACAACACACACAAAAACAACACCACCACCTCCACATCGGTGTTGAGAAAAATCCCTCAAATAGTACCTGCTCTGTGAGGGTCTATGCGGGTCCTGACCACTGAAGAACAGGGTGAAAGGGGACAAAGTATGCTAAGAAACAGATGAGTACTATCAGCGTTCTCACGGTATTAGTCACTGAAGCATCTAAAAGCTTTCATTTAAACTCCAGCTTTAAGCGTCAGGTCCACAGACTAGTTCATGTATTTTGATGTATGCAGAGATACCAGTGATTGACACACAGGTTAGATGTAAGGGATGTGTGTGAGTGCTTCGTAATGATATTCCACAGTTTAGCCCCGAAGATTTGAGACCCTTTTGATCAATAGGGCTTCTTGTCCCCTGTTGGAGAAAAGTCCTGTTGGGCATGTTAAACGATTGGAGCTCTAAAAGAGGCCCAAACTGTTTTACTGATTATCCTTATCAGCTGCTGCACAACATACATTGTTATGCTACACCACCTCTCTCTGTTTCTGTTTCTGTCTCTTTCTCTATCTCGATCTATCTATCTCCCTCAGCAGCGTTTTTTCTTGCATTGTGACAATTCTATTTTTTATCCCTTGCTTGGAAAAATGTGAATGATGGTTATAAGATATTGGGTTACAAGATAGGTTTTTAAGATACTAAGTAGATTAATTTAAGTCCTTCAAAATGTGAGTGTTACAAAGCAACTTTCTTTCTGAATTAAATGGCCATAAAATGTGGCCCTTGCACTTTTTTTTTTCCTTCAGTGAACTATCTATTCCAAAGTATGCAAACAACTGAACATCACCCCTATTTGAGCCTGCTGGACATCCCATTCCACACCATTGACATTAATGTGGATTTGCCCCTCCTTTGTGGCTATAACACCTTCCACTCTTTTAGAAAAGGCTATCTACAAGACGTTGCAGTGTGTCTGTGGGAATTTATGCCTATTTAGTCCAAATAATATCTGTTATGTCAAGCATGATGTTGGACCAAAAAAGTCTGGCTTGCTTTTGAAGCTCCAGTTCATTTTAAAGGGGTTCAATTTGGTTGCAGTCAGGGCTCTGCAGGCCACTGGAATTCCTCCACACTGATCTTTTTAAGCATTGGGCTGTCATGCAGTCATGCTGGAACAGTAAAGCGCCTTCCCTAAACTGATGCTACAAAGTTGAAAGAATATAATCGCCCTAAAATGTCTGTATGCTGTAGCAGTAACATTACCCTTCACTTAAACTAAGAGCTCAGACTACATCCTGAAAAACAGCCCCGGACATTTATCCCTCCTCCACCAAACTTTACTGTTGACACTAGCGGTCCAGTAGGTTCTTCAGGCATCCACCAAACCCAGATTTGTCCATCAGACTGCCAGAAAGTGAAGCACAATGCATCAGAGAACACTGCTCTAAAGTCCAGTGGGGGCATGCTCTACACTGTTCCAGCCGACACTTGGAATTGTGCGAAGTTGCTAAGCCATGGAAACTTATTTTATTTCAAGTTCACAATATATAATTCTTATGCTGTTGCTTTCAGATGCAGTTTAGAACAAAGTAGTGAGTGAAGCAACAAAGGCTATGTACTTCAGCATCCACTTTGTGAGCTTGTGTGGTCTATCGCTTCATAGCTGAGCTGCTAGATGCTTCAATTCCAAAATAATAGCACCTAATTGACCAGGGCAGATCTGACATGAAACTAAATTGCACTGGAGTTATATAACGTAAAATGTCCAGCAACTCAAACTCAGCCACATCGGCTGCAAGCGTCTCAGCTTTGTGAAAGCAAGTTTATTGAAACAGTCAAAGTTGTAAGGAATATTTCAGCCCACGCTTCATTGCAGTCTAAGTGCAGGGCAGCCAATCAAACCAAAGATCATTTACATATATCAGTCTTAAATGCACAGTACCAAAAAACTACCTGTTTAATTCTAAGTGAGAAAAAAACGTCAGAAAATGTTGAAATTAATTATGGCTGTTGTTGGTAAACAGATCCTCACAAACACCATAAGTAGATCTTTGGAAAAGAGAAAATAAAATGCAATAAAAATGAAAGTGCAGCATATGGGCCAACAATAATAACAGCTCAGTTTCTCTGGAGCTGCACCAGTTCTCTAAATAATAGTGGCTAAAACACATGATCTCTCAAACTCCCCTCACTCTCAGGTGACCTTAACATTGTCATGAACAGAGAATATACAAGTTTAAAGTAGCTTTGTAGTCTCTGTTAGAGGCACAGGACAAGTCGTGGCCTTGCTGCTTTAGCTGAAAACCGATAGGATATTAAACCTACATAGATGTATAACCCCCCATTATGGTTTAATAATGAAATAAATGTATCTCTAAGTGTATAAAATAAATTATATTACACATTTAAGTTAACCTATCAAGTTTAATCACTCTAAATTACGCAATAAAGTGGACGAGGCGCTTCAGTAAGAACAAGTACTGCACCTCGCTGTTCCTCTCTCTGAGACACGTTCTTTTAGCCTGTATGTAAGAGCTCTCAACCTTTTGACCTGCCGCTGTTTATTTGTTTAATTGCATTGTTCACCAGCAAAACTGTGGACCTGTCATATCAAATAAGTGACCCTAAAAATGCCCTCTCTTTTAATTATTCGGAGACAAACAGGCCTGTTATGGAATGAGACACCATGGGTTTGAGGAAAGCAGAAAGGATTGCAGTCAAATCCTTCATTTGTTATTCCTCGCTGTGAGAACTCACACACACACCAGGTTGTTTGTGTGCAAAGTAAGGATGTATGATCTCATATGTCCCATATGTATTACAGTCTCTGTGTAAATACCTAGACTCAATAATTTGTCTCATCATCTACAGGCAGCAAATGTAAATATGCCATTTTTCTGAAGTTTTAGTGTACATTTTCTGTTTATTTGGAATAAAAAAAATGTACTGTATCATTTGGACAAGCTACATTATTGCTGCCAAAGTAAAAGCTTTATAGGAGAAGAAAAGAACCCACTTTATATCCCAGTATTACTGCACTATTCATATTTGCACCAACAGTTACTGTAGTTTACTCTGCATGCTCATCTTTTACATAGGCTGCTCTGACAGGACATACTACCTCACTGTACACTGGCCGATCACTTTGTATATATCGCTGCTGTCGGAACAAGACCTCGTATCTCCAAAACGGTAACTTGACAGGAGGAGGAAAAAAGGTCTTATAATTTTAATGCAGGTCAATGGAACTAGACATCTTTCCAAGTCATTTTGGGCCGTTTCTTTTGGTCCATTCGTCATGAAATTTACAAACAATGTCGAGGGTAACAGGCATTTTCAAATTATGTCAAAAACTGAATAATGACAAAAATGGAAATATGAGGTTTATACTAGCATCTCTATATATTTTTGCCACTGTATACCATCCTTCTGAATTGTCTATATAAATAATACTGTATTTTGCACTTCTGGTTAGATGCTAACTGCATTTCATTGGCTCTGTACCTGAACTCTGCACAATGACAATAAAGTTGAATCTAATCTAATCTAAAGGTTTCATTGTAAGTAATAGTGTAATGTTTATACTGAAACACTGAAACAAAATTGAGACAATGTAAACTTTTACTGGTATTTTCAAATTATACAAAATAAATAAATACATAAATAAACAAAGAAATAACATCAATATTGGGGGTTTGAGTTTTTGTTCTGATACTGTGGTGTTTTAAGTTCTCCTGCTGTTGCTGAAGCTACGCCACACATAAGTAGAGTTTTCAGTTGGTCCACTATCTAGATCACCTCTAACCTTCAGCTCTTCCTGCTCACACACCTTAGGAAAGTAAACCATATGTATAAATATATACAGTCAGGTCTAAATACCATGTCAGCATCTGAGATACAATGGTAAAATTGGAATTTTCGAACAATGTATTAGTATCTTAGTAATTCAGTGGTGGACAAAGTACATAAATCATGTACTTGAGTTAAAGTAGACACCCCCAAAGTAAAATATTCCTCCAGTAAAAGTAGAAGTTCCTCCCTTTAGACCTCCACTTGAGTAAAAGTACTAAAGTAATTGCCTTCAAATGTACTTAAGTATTGAAAGCAAAAGTACTGAAAAAATTATTAACTTAGTGCAATAAAAACTGGCTTTAAACTCAGGATCACAGATGAGCTCCTTTACTATGTTGATCTGTAGGCGTCTGTTCATAAACATAAACCAGCCCAAACTCATTTACTATAAAATGAAATGGTGTTTGTAGAAATTCAGAAAAAAGCCGCGTCAGTCTCGACTGCATATGTGGACATATTTCTATATTGAGCTCTATTTACACAAAGTTAGGTTAGTTCATCATTTATGTTGAACAGACTCTCCCAAAGTTTTACGCTGCTGCGCTGACGTTGAACCGCGTGCTGCACTGGGTCGGTATGACCAACAGGTCAAAACCAGCTCTAAACAAAGTGACCGCTGGGCCCTGATTGGTGCTCTGGCTTTGCGCTTCTTTCGTTTTGACATGTTACGTTTTTATACACACAGAAACCAAAAGGAACGACAGATTTCTCAAAATGTAGGAGGAAAAAGTCGGATATTAGACTCTGAAATGTAGTGGAGTGAAAGAAAAAGTTACTCAGAATGGAAAATCTTAAGTACAGATACATGAAAAAATACTTAAGTACCGAAACTAATTACATTTACTCAGTTACTGACCACCACTGTAGTATTTGGCTTCTATTTTGCTTTAATGACAACATGCAGTTAAGCAGCCGTGGACTCCACAATCTTGTGCAAAGCCTGATGAGTAGATCAAATCCACCTGAGAATTTTCTAATCATGAGCTTCAATGGAAGAAATGAGACAAAAAAGAATAAAAAACTGACCTTTTTTGTACAAAAGCCTTAACCTGCACAATGTCACAAATGTGATTAAATTTGATTAGTGCCCTATAAACAGGGCAGAATCTTAAATGTCATTATGTCATATGTTTTGTTTTATCTTTCAAAATTCAGAGATTTCGTGTTGTTTATTTCCAGTTCCAGATTTCCAATGTGGTCTTAGACTTTTTCTGTGTCTATGTGTAATATATTAGTATATTAATAAGCATAATTACGGTTAAAAAAATGAAAAACAAGTTTGCCTTCCTGGTCTACTCAACCTATGGCATGGATTTCTTTCATCAGCATCACACCTGATTTGATTTCATGAAAGAAAGATCAGCCAAAATAACTATAAACACTGGGCTTCATCAAGGAGAGGTTTTGTCAGCTTACAGACTGGCATAAAATCACAATGTACAGCTTATAATCTAATATTATTGTTTTTATGTTATGTACTTCAACATTAGAAATAAAGGTCCTGCGAAGGTCCATATTTGGTTCATCAAGGTACAAACAATATAAATGTTAATAGACAATAAAAATGTTAAGGTCCAATTGTGAACCTTAAATAACTTTCTCCAGGAGAAAAGTTCATATTTGTACCTTTTCATAACCGAATGTTTTAAAACAGAGCAATAAAATAAAAGCCTGGAGGCGAGACGGGGTATATAGTCAGTACAGCTTAGAACATATCATTTCATGGATTATGGTTCAGTTATGTTCCCTGACTAAAGGTACTGAGATGTACCCCTGGGTACCACCACAGTGACAAAAAGGATGCTGCCCCAGTAACAGTGTCGTACCTTTTTTTCTGGGAGTGTTTATTGCTCCTAGGCGATTATGTAATAATTGTGATAGGTGGTTGGTTAGTGTAGTGGGTAACACCTCCACCTTCTACGCTGTAGCCTGGGGTTCAATCCCCACCTGGATCAGCACCCTACACTATACCAATAAGAGTCCTTGGGCAAGACTCCTAACACCACCTTCGCCTGCCTGTATAAAATGATCAAATTGTAAGTCGCTCTGGATAAGACTGTCTGCCAAATAATGTAAATGATAGCCGTACTTCTGTCCACCCAAATTTTACAAACGAGTGTTTGGTCCTGAGATTGTTGCTTAGTCCTGGTTTTCTCTGGTTTTCCTGCAAAGGCAGGACATTTTAGCCTGAATTGTGCAAAAAGCAATTGAAAACAAGCACAATTTATATACATACATACATGCTACATACTACACACATGCATTTGATCAGTATCTTCTGATGCAGTCTCTACAATACCTGCTCACCTTTACAGTTCTCTCTCTCTCTCTCTCTCTCTCTCTCTCTCTCTCTCTCTTTTCCTCCATCTCTCTCCCCTCCTTCATCTGTCAGTCTCCTTTTTGAAAACCTGCTTTACTTGGCTGATTGAAGCTTTTTCCACCAGCCAGACAAGACTTTGCTTTTATCAGGCCACCATCTTAATTCCTCTTCACTTGCTAAACACAGGTGGGCCAGTAATGGAGTGTGTGACCTTTTTTTATTTTCTTCTTCGTCTTCTTCCAAGGACCTGTCGGAAAAGCTGAAAAAGCCAACTACCACCTTGAAACAGACATGGAGGTCAAGCAGCCATTAGCGTTGTGCCGGCCCTTCATCTGGGCAGCCATGGTGGGGCGGAAGGTTGATGAGGGATGTTGCTAATTTCTGGCCCAGCGGGTTCTGTCAAAGGCCTCTGGACAGGCCAGCGTGACATGTTCCCCTCCCAGCAGGACGCAGACAAGGAACCAGCTCTGAGGCAGCAATAAGGAGCTGACATGCACCTGGAGGTGTCACACCCCACCGCCCTCCAGCTAAAAGTCATTAGATGGACCACTCACAGAAGAGCTAGAGGAGGCTGAAGACACAAGTGCATGAGTGGAATATAAGAGCGAAATCTTGGAGGTCACCCTAGGTGGACACAGTTTTGAAACTTTGGCCAGTGGTAGATGTTTTCTCCTCATAACAACAAGAGATTATACCCCACCAATTAGCATCGGGAAAACTGCATGCCTAAATCATCAAACAAGTTGCCTCAAACGGTGTTGAGTTATTAATTGATACTATTGTACATCTAAGTGAAATGACAACCGAGCACTGTTTGAGGAATATTCGTTTTAGCAGGGGAGGTGCTGTAATGTAATGTGTAAGAAATTGAACTGATTGATACACACAGGCTGAAGTATCAGTGAAATTTCCCCTGTGAACACTTCAATATTACATTACTATAACACTGATTTGAACCCGACTGCTTGCAAAAGAATGACTGACACACCGCTCAGTCAATCACAGCCATCTGTGAGTGCGACGTCTTTCATCCATCAAAGAAAAACTCTTTTCAGAACAAACCTGCAATGAGAATGACGGTGGCAGCAAAATGAAGGCTTTTACACGCTGAGCACAACTTATTCATGATTTATTCAGATGACAATGCATTTATTTGAGCCTGTGTAGAACTGACATTATCTTGTAAACCAAACATGATTTTTGAGAACAAAGAAATTGCATTATTTATCCTCTGTTCCATTTTTACAAGCTACTGTCTATGTATATATCTATGTGTGTGTATATATATCGTGGCTGTCGGAAAAAAACCTTGTATCTCCATTTTTGTCATTTTTCAGTTTTTGACATAATTTGAAAGTATCTATTACTCTTTACATTGTTTGCACATTTTGAATGGCCTAAATGTAATTACCCAAAATGACATGGGACAAATTCTGGTTCCATTGACTTACATTGAAAGTAAAGTATGTTTTTTTCTTCTCCTGTAAAGTTACCATTTTGGAGATACAAGGTTTCCTTCCGACAGCAGCGACATTGTTATTATATTGTTATATATTTACATTTATGGCATTTGGCTGACGCTCTTATCCAGAGCGACTTACAATTTGATCATTTTTTACACAAGTAGGCCAGGGTGGTGTTAGGAGTCTTGCCCAAGGACTCTTATTGGTATAGTGTAGGGTGCTGACCCAGGTGGGGATTGAACCCCAGTCTACAGCGTAGAAGGCAGAGGTGTTAACCACTACACTAATCAACCACCGTATAATATAATATTGTTATATACAATATAATAACAATATTGCAATAACATAGCAATGGCCTAGCAAACCCTTAGCACCTTAGCAATAACCTGCAGTTTCATAGAAAAAGCCAAAATTTCTTTCTTCACAAAATTTTTACTATTTTATATAATTAACATCATATTAAATTATACATTAAAACATCATATGAAGAGGTAATACCAACAGAGTTGTATGCATGCTGTGCTTACAGAAAAAAAAAGTCATATTGTAATGCGCATAATGAGATGACGTATCTGAAAGGGCATCCTCTGTCACTCAAACTTTATCCTTCCTCCTTATTAGACCTGAAAACGGACCACTTTAACCTTCTAGGGTCGACGACTACACTGGCACATCAAATTGGACATTTGTCTGTGTTTACTAATGTCTTTGTGATCATACAACACAGAAATATGGTTCAGACAGCTCTGAATCTGTAGAGTCGCTCTTCTGTTCCTGGACTTCTGGAGATATGAGCCAATGAAGGGAAATTGAGATACACGGTGTCTCCCTCTTACTGTGAGGTGTATGTGTGAGTATCTGCCTCTCGCCTGTATTTGGTAGATTCATGTGTCCGTCTCTATTTTCTTGCATGAAACTGACCAATAAACAGCCAAGAAATCAGACACGAAATGGTGTATAAAAAGATTGCGGCAGCTGAAGTTGCTGCAGCGGTTTTGAGAAGCAGAGATGAGGATAACATTTATCTACAGCTTTATACATACATTCCTCTACCTCTGTGAACCTAAGACTTTGGTAAACCCTTTTCAAGCACCAAAACAATTCGTCCACATGAGCAAAGCGATGTTTACACGAGAGACATTAAGAATTTCTAAATCTTGACTCCAATTTTGCAGCTTTAGGGCCAAATTATCTCATTACTCAGTGTTCCAGGTCAAAGGGGCCTCATTATAGAGAGAGCTGAGATTGTTCTGAACGTTTTGATATGTAATGTGGGTTTCCTGTCGTATGCAAGCAAATTTTAAGGCGCCTTTATGAATATATGCAAAAATCATAAAAGTGCCCTTAGACCCCAGAGAGTTAAAGCCCAGTTGCTGAAACATTTCACTGGCCTGATTAATGTAAACATGGCTTGCAGATTGCAGGCCTGTATTCATATTTTTTTCAATTCTCAAGTATTTATATCTGCTCGGGAAATCTTGCAATGTCAGTTTTATTTAAAATAACAGTGAATAATGTTTCCAAATTAAGTGCTGCGCTACCAGGAAACCTGAACTGAAGATTTGATAGGCATAGCAACAGTAACTAAGGGAGGTTGTATAATTATTAAAGGAGCTCCATGTTCTGAAGGTCATTCCCTCTGGAATTATTACCATTAGACTAGAGACACTGTGTATTTATGCTGAATAAATATTACAAATCTTGTCGATAATCAATTTAGATACCCAGGTGAACCTAATAAAGCTAGAACGGAGCTTTAGACAAAGATTTAGGGCAGATGTGCCAGAACCAGATTAAGCTAAAAAAGAATGTTCAGCGATGATTCATCATTAGCTGTCATAGAATGGGCTTAATGCTTGTCCAGGAAGCAGGGCCTTGGGAAATGTGTGTGCACTTGCCTTCTTCTCAATGATGGCAACAGAATGTCTGGACATAAAATGGCAGTTATATTTCTGCTTAAGCAAGTTTTGTAAAGGAAGCCATTCACAGAAACTGCAGCAGTCGTTAGACTTTCTACACAAAAGCTACGCTTCATTAGGGCACTGCAAATGTTTGGCACGTCGCTGTGGTTGGGAGAAGACCTCGTATGTCCAAAATAGTAACTTTAGAGGAGAAGGAAAAAACCTACTTTACTTTTAATGTAAGTCAATAGAACCAGAGTTTTTTCCAAGTGATTTTGGGCTGTTTCTTTTGGTCCATTCATCATGAACTTTAAACACAATGTAAAGGGCAACAGGTTATTCGGATTATGTCAAAAACTGAAAAACGACAAAAATGACGATACGAGGTTTTCTTCTGACAAGAGCGATATTCTTTTGAACTCATAGTAGTCAGCCCTCTTACTCACTGTCCCCATTCACCCCATTAGAAGAGACTTCTCTGTCCTCTGGCTCTTGCTGATCTCATCCTCCCCCGAGACCACTATCATCTCCATCCAGGCTTGATGGCAACCTGTTTTCCCCAGGTACTGAATGCTCAGCTTGGACAAGAAACGAGTTTACCGGACCTTTCCCTCTTAGATGTTGTCCATTTGCCCACCAGAGGTCTGGTTCTTGGGCCTGGCACCATGCCTACGTCTGCATGTGCTGGAGATGTACTCAAAACCCCCTGCCCATCTATCATATGAGCAGAGTCGTGTCTCTTTCCTCTTTCCGAGCTGTTGACTGGGCAGCCACGCGTGGGTTCACCACATGAAGCCTCCCTTCCGTGGTTGTCTTGCTATACACCAGACAGCGACAGGCTGGGGTAACATTCATGTTACATCCCGACTGGGCCCCATGTGCCAGCAAGCCCGTCAGACAAACTGGGCCATATGGAGATTCAGCGCAGGGACTTGCTGTAGATGTTTATAGTTTGGCTCCACTTGTCGAGAATGCAGGAAACTTGCCAGAATTCCGTCTATCCGTAGATGTCACATGGACTGTGGAATTTGCTATTTATTGTTTTGTTTCTGTACAGTGAACCTGCATGAAGGGGTAATAAACAAAACAAACAAAAAAAGAAGAAGAATGGTGAGATCAGAAATGATGTACAATTTCATGTCCCAAGCCGAGACTTGAAAACTCAATTCTAAAACACATTTAGCCCATGATTTGATGAAGCGACTACAAAAATTCCATTACAGCAGATATGTCTGGCAGACTTGCTTGTGTCTTTTCTGTTTTGATTTTACTTTATCATATTATTTTGTGAGCGATATTCAATTATAGATTATACAACAGTTAGTTCCGGCCATGCAATCTGATTGGTTGAGAAGGTCTAACGTTTTTTTTCACAACGACTATATCACTACACCGAGACACCGTTGCTAAAAATGACTGACAGCTGTAGGAGACGCTTAAGCCATTTGAACTTTTTTACTTCTTACTTTGCCACAAACAGAAAATAGATACTTTCAAGATCACATTTGACTGACAGCCGATTTGATCAGACTCTGAAGATGAGACGACACAAAATTCCCAAACTGTCATCACCACTGAGCAGCTTTTCAGTCGGCAGCTGTGACAGAAGATCAGCTGAACAACCTGGAATCAGCCAGAAATGAACCCAACACCATTCGCCAAACTAAACGGGCTGTAAGAAGCTTTACTGACCAGCTGGAACAAAACAACATTAATACTGATCTGGCAAAAACTGACCAAACTGAGCTGAACCTGATATTGAATCAGTTTCATGGTTCAGTCTGTATTTCAAAAGGCGGGGCTTACAGCAGACTGTACAGCGAGTGGGTGGAGCTCATTACTCTGATGTAGCAACAAGCTGCTCGTTATGGAACTATAATTTGGCGGAAAGAACATTAAAACATTAAATGCCGTGTTCACGGCCCAGTTTATTAATTTATTACTTTGTTTATTTAACTGTTGTATAAAAGCAGTAGAACACTCGAGGCTGTGTGTTATCGTGAATAATGTTTCGTGACCAAATCACAGCCGTGACATTATTTTGCAAAAACATAATTCCTCTTATGTTCTGTTGCTTAAACAGTACATATACTCTCAGAGAAAAAGGTACAACACTGTGACTGGGGCAGTAGGCGTCTAGTCACTGGGGTGGAACCCTCAAGGGTACATCTCAGTACTTTAGTCAGGGAACATAACTGAACTATAATCCACTGAAATGATATTTTCTAAATTGTACTGACTCCACACACCCCGCCTCGCCTCCAGGCTTTTTATTTGATTGCTCTGTTTTTAAACATTCGGTTATGAAAAGGTACAATTTTCACTTGGAAAAACTTATTAAAGGTGTACAACTTGACCTCTGAAGGAACATTTACATTGTTTGTACCTTGATAATTGAAAATGTACCTGTGTAGAACCTTTATTTCTAACAGTGTACTCTATAATATCAATTCAGTAATATAGTGCTCTATTTAACACTATAAACTAGTCAACAAAAGGTACTTCCAGATGTGATATTCAATATTTCACGTATTTTGGAAACAATGCATTGTGTTCTTTGTTCAGTAAATCCCAAATTAGACACACTATATATCCAGTATTCATTAAGCTTTATTTATTATGCATTAGTGTATAATTGGGGATTTATTGAATCAATATCTCCAATGATCTCTTTCCACTATTTAGAGTTTCTCTAATAATTACTGAACTTGATTTGCCCACTTAGTAAATCCATTGAAATAACACAATGTACTTTCTCAGTGGAATAAAATCAGATTTGGCTTCATTCTCAGCTTCTTTGTGGTGGTTCAGTGCAAACAAAGGAAAAACTTTCCTTTGGTTATAAGGGTTCCAATATTTCATGACTATCCCTGTAATAATGCACAATTTGTTAAGACCTTGTTATGGAAATTATTGGCATGAATTATCATCTAACTTTACTTCTTATTAGTGCAGCATTGGCTGCATTTGATTGCTATAGGCAATGGAAACTGTAATAAAGACAAGGATGGACAAAAGAGGGAAAAATGTAACACAACCCCGTCCCAAGTTGGGACGCTGTGAAAAATGTAAATAAAAACAAAATGCAATGATGTGCAAATAATTTAAACCCTATATCTTATCGAAAATAGTACAAAGACAACATTTCAAATGTTGAAACTGAGAATTTCTTTTAATTTTTAAAAATAATTGCCCATTTTAAAGTTGATGCCAACAACTCATTCCAAAACAGTTGGGACTTGTGTAACAAAAGGCTGATAAAGTTGTGTAATGCTAAGAAAACCGGTGGTTGATTGACAAGAGGTCAGTAACATAATTGGATATAAAAGAACATCCCAGACAGGCTGAATCTTTCAGAAGTTAGGATGAGGAGGGGTTCTTCAATCTGCAAAAGACTGCATGTGCAAATACTTAAAAAATAATGTTTTGCAACATAAAACAGCAAAGAACTTGCTTTTCGTCGTCTACAGTACATAATAACATTAAAAAATTCAGAGAATCTGGAGAAATCTCTGTATGTAATGGTCAAGGCCAAAAACCAGTATTTTCTGGTTGTGATTTTTGGGCCTTCAGGTGGCGCTGCATTAAAAACAAGCATAATTCTGTCATGGAAATCATTACATGGGCTTAGAAACGCTTCTGATAAACAGTCTCTAGGAAAACAGTTTGTCGCTGCATCCACAGATGCAAGTTAAAGTCTAAAATGCAAATATGAAACCATATATAAACAAGATCCAGAAATGCTGCCACCTTCTCTGGGCCCAAGCTCCTTTATAATGGACTGAGGGCAAGTGGAAAAGTGTGCTGTGGTCTGAGAAATCAAACTTTTAAAGTTATTTTATGAAATCATGGACACTGTGTCCTCTGGGCTAAAGACCACCCAGCTTATAATCAGTGCACAGCTCAAAAGCCAGTATTCATCTTGGTATAGGGGTGCGTTAGTGCACATGGCATGGGTGACATGCACATCTGTGAAGGCACCATTAATACTGAATGTTATATAAATGTTTTGGCAACATCTGCAGCCATCCAGACAATGTCTTTTTCAGGGAAGGCCTTGATTATTTCAGCAAGAAAATGCCAAAGCACATTCTGCATGTATTACAGCAGCATTGCGAGTCCAGGTGCTAAACTGGCCTGCCTGCAGTCTAGACTTGTCCCCACTGAAAACATTTGGCACGTTATAAAGCGAAAAATATGACAAAGGAGAGACAAAACTGTTGGGCAGCTGAAATCCTGTATCAAACAAGAACAGGAAAGCATTTCACTTTCAAAGCTACAGCCATTGGTCTCCAGAGTTCCTGAAGGCTTAGTGTTGTTAAAAGAAGAAGTGATGAAATGCAGTGGCACACATGCCCCCCATCCCAACCTTTTCGGATGTGTCGTTGGCATCAAATTAAAAATGGGCATTTCTTTTTCAAAACACAATACAATTTCTCAATTTCAATATTTGATATGTTGTCTTTGTATTATTTTCCTTTCAAATATGTTTTACATGATTTGCACATTATTGCATCTTATTTTTTATCTACATTCTGCACAGCCCCCACCTTTTTTTGGAAATGGGGTTGTATTATATTTTGTTACTGAGGCATTTGTGTCCTGTTAAGCATATATTATATACGCAGACATTGAAAAAAAGAACAACTTAAGGGTCATTTTGACAGAAAAGTAAATACATGAACTTTTTCACATTATTATTTATTTTTTCATGTATTTATTTATTTATTTTACCTTTTTCTGTGTCTGCCTTAAGTTGATTGTTATATTTTATAAGGCATGTTATGTAAGGCATTTTTGGATAGTCTAGGCACATCTGAATATATATTTATATATTCATTTATTATTTTTATTGGTTTATTTATTTCTGTTACAGCTTCTTACTGACCATATGTAATTATACACACTTGTGAGGTTAGGTTGCCTATGTTACAATAATTTTGAAATACCTCTGCCACTTTATTGGTTTTATATGATCGAAAAAACATTTTTAAACTTTTGAACACCACTGTAGAACTGCTAGTAAACACTATTTGTGGTATACCATCAGTTTTTCCATATAGAAGCTGCTCTTACTCAGCAGGATGGATGTATTCACCACAATAGCTGATATAAACTGCTGTAAGGAGTCATTTTGAATGTCTTCTTCAGTTCTGCCTATGTGGCCACCTGTCCCCTTTATGGTTTCAGGCTGTCTGACATGATCGAGAGCTCCACGTCCAGAAAAATCCCCTCGTTCTCCCCAGGCGGGACCTCATCAAATGCCTGCCAGCTATTTCCCGGGTGATCTTTATGGAATTGTTTTAGAGGACATGAATCTAACTGTCAGGCACCGTCTTTAATATATGACTACCTGGACTGCAACACCCCTGGCTTGTGGGAAGCCTGGAGATCTCACTATGTGTGGATTAATAATACCCATCATGCATCTGATTGACAGTGATGACAGCCAATGGTTCTCTCAGCTTGTTCTCCTGTTCTGACCTTCACTATGAAACAATACCTACCTTACTATCTGCTCAGTGTAAGGAACTGAATGGCATTCAAAATAATTCCACACTCAGTGAGTCAAGGGAATGGCTGGAGCATCTGATTGATCTCAGCCACTCCTTAACTCCCATTTTAGAGCATAACAACTCTCACAGCTTGGTTGCATAATAGTGAGGACCATTATGCATGCGCCACAACGCTTCCATCTTTTTCAAACATCCAATTTCTGCTTGGTAATCACATTTAGCTTGTCATAAAGTCCTAGTGACACATCTCTTTCCAAGGTTACGCACAGCTAATCATAATCATTAAACTAAGAGACTAAGAAACGTAACACGTTCACACAAGCTCACTTCGTCCGTTCTGCTGATGGTCACGTCTTCTTGAAGTCTGCCAGGCATGGTCAAAGACAGCTCCACTGCATCTGCACTTTTTTCAGAAAAAAATCTGTTGACAAAAGAGTTGAAAATTCAGTGGCGCTCTTTGAGGCCTCGTTTGAATAAATCCCATCAGGAAGGGAGAAGATAATATTGGCAGAAGGGCATGAGTGCCTCTTGAACCAGCTGAGCATGGTGATCAGTCCATGTCTGAGAGAGAAGCTCATCAACCCAGAGAACCGGTTTTCCTTCTAAAGACAGTCTTAATATTGGAAAATATGTTGGATTGCCTTTGAGCTAATTGAGGAGTGTGCAGTTTAGCAGTTACGCTAACAGTCTTGTAAATGTGAAAGTCAACATTTGCAAAACAAACACATTTGACACATGGAGAGAATCTGGAGCTTGCATTCATATTTCAATGTGACAATATAAATATTTGATCACAATCTGTGCTTTGCTTATTGAGAGCGTCTTCTTTTTATCTCCATCTTTTTTGCCTTTTCTCTAAAGCCTAAGGTGTGTCATTTCTAAATATCATTTTCTTTGTCGTCTGCATTGAGTGATTCTTGGCTCACTTGTTTAGAAATTCAATTGTAATACAATTAGTTCCATTTACACTGTAAACATTGCAATAATCACTAGGTAGAGTAGACAGGACTGCATATATCTATCTATGCAGGGAATATTCTGAATGAGAAAAGCTGAACCCGCTTAATTTAGTAAATAATAGAACTATTGTTATCATATATATATATATATATATATATATATATATATATATATGTAATCATACATACACACACAAAAAAAAAAAAATCTGTTATAATGCATTCATAATGCATCATAAACATGGCTATACATATTTATAAAAATGCATTACAGGTTATAGCCATGCTTATTATGTAATATTGTTAACAGAATGCATTACAAAGTAAAGCGTACTATACTAAAGCCTCCTCCAGTGTTAAGAGTGAAGCTTCAAGTTGACGTATTTACTGAAGAATTTACTGAAACACTAAAACACAATAAAGCTCATTACAGGCTTCAAATGTCAGAGTTTAAACTAGAGCTGCCATCAGTGTTTCACCCAATGTGGGAAAGTCAATGTACACCACTGTTAATGTGCACCACCGTTAGCCTGGCACTAACTTAACACTGCATATCCAGTAGAACACTAGCAGAAATCAGGCTTACTGTACTGTGATGTTGTGTAGTGTTACAGAGTGAAGGGTTCTAGTGTTTGACATTGAACAATTTGACATGGAACAAATTACAATGACAGCACTCTACTATCTCACCTCTCCCTCTCCAGGCCTTCACTCCACAGTACCTTCACATTCAACTTCTCAATGTGATGTCAGGGGCAGTTCAGTGGAGGGGCCGATGGGCTTGCTGTGATGTAATGCAGTTCATTATATATATATATATATATATATATATATATATATATATATATATATATATAAAGTATGGCTATAAAGTGTAATTCAGCCTAATTCACTTTTATAAATATTTATAACAACTTTTATAATGCCTTATGGATGCATTACAACATGTTATAAATGTGTTTACATATACTTAGAAACATGACATTAATAGACAGTGTTACTATGATAAAAAGCCTTGGATAAACTACACGACTTTTAAAGTCTTAGCAAATTATAAAAGACTGGGCATCTCACAGTATTTGCATATTTTTTGGGCGACTAAAATATTGGGGATCACACATCAAACAATCAGGGATCACACATTACTTTTACTCTGCTGATGAACCGAACGGAGCTCACGCGAACTCACGCAAATTCTCACGTTTTCTCTTTATAAGGAGACCCAAATAAATAAAATAAAGTGCTGCTGTTTTCTCTACCATTTGTGCTGACAGAGTAAATAAGAGGTAAACTTGCTTATGTGAGACTCATGGATTTATAAATGTGATCTGTGTGATATTTTTAAGGTCCATCCCAGCGGTCATTTGGCAATAGGCAGGAAACATCCTGGACACCCAGGTGCAATTTAGCGTGTCCAGTAGGCCTGACTGACTGTGGGAGGAAACCGGAGTACCCGGAGGAAACCCACACAGACACGGGGTGAATCCTCCATCATGGTCTAAAAGGCACAAAAGCATCTTTACCTCCTACAGAGCCTCACCTGTGTCCCAGGATACTGGTGAACTTCTACCACCATTCCATAGACAGCATACTCACAACCTGCAGGTGGTGAAGACTCCCCGACGCATCACAGGTGCCCAGTTACCCTTTCCATACAGGTTACACTGGAAGTTACATTTTCCATAAGCGCTGCCTGGGCAGGGCGAGGAACATCATCGAGGGTATTTGGAGTTTTTACCCTCCTCCCAACTGGCAGGCATTACAGGAGCCTCTGCTCCCACATCGACAGGCTCAGGTAAAGCTTCTTCCCTGAGGCTGTGACCCTGCTGAACTCCACACCACAACTTAAGCCATATCTTTGCACCCACTGCACTGTGTTGTTCTTTATATGCTAGTATTACTGCACTATTCATATTTGCACCAACAATTAATGTAGTTTACTCTTCATGCTTGTCTTATTATTATATTATACCTATGTTGCTCTCAAAGTACATTCTACCTTCAATCTTCATTGTACAGTCTCCCCTCACTGTGTATATATGGATATTATATTCATACTTACATATCTATATTTTTACCATCCTTCTGCACTTTATATGTAAATAATACTGTATTTTGCACTTCCGGTTAGATGGTAACTGCATTTCATTGGCTCTGTACCTGAACTCTGCACAGAATTTTAACTAATCTAATCTAAAACTCCACAAAGTAATGACCCTGGCACATTAGACTCTTTGATTTATTTATTTATTTATTTGGACATGATTCCTTTAAAATCCTAATTTTGGATCCTTCTGGTATTTATTTATTTATTTATTCATTTATTATTAAACTGTCATTTATAAAATGAAAATGGGTGGTCAACTCTGGTCAGCGGACAGGGAGTGATCAACGATTCGAAGCCGCTGAAAACCTAACGCAGTCTAAATTTTCCTGCGGCTCTGGACACATAGCTAGCTATCGGGAGCAGTAGGTTCCTGACCTATGAAAGCCTGAGAAGAACAGCGTCTCACCAGCCTGCTGCTTCTGTATATAGCTCGTGAATAGACCTGTCAAATCCATGAAATCAGGGAGTTCATCTGATGGCTTTAAAAAACATCACAAAATAAATGCATCATGCACGTTTTTGCTCTTGACCGTCTTTCAAATGGCCACTGATTTAGATTTCTCTGACCACTCAAGAGCACTAATTCGCATCTGTTGTCAGCAATTTTGCTAGAGTCTCTGAGCAAGATGAAGGTTTTTGAGCTCCATGAGTGTAGACTATGTTTTACCACCTTCCCCACTGTCTCCCCGACCTAGACACACACACACACACACACACCCATAAACCCTAGTGCTATACTTCACGCTGAGGTTGAATGGTATTTTTGCATGATTGTTTGAAGATAGCTTCTAGTCTAAACACTTCTTATTAGCGTCATCCTGTGGTGCACCTTGAGGTCCACTGGTGCTTTTTGGTTTGTTCAGATGTACCGTAGGTGCTTATGCAAAGTGACGCTAGCTCAAAGCCTCTTACGAGTTTGAAGGTTAGCCAAAAGCTAAAAGCGCGGAAAAGTGTCATATCAAGTAAATGCAAGCATACCCAGAAGGCCGCGCAAATGAATACATTATCATGCTTAGCAGTCACACGGGCCAGAAACGAGAACGCCACGGTACAGCGTGGCGAATATGCATATGCAAAGTGACCTATACCTCAGGTCATGGCTGTGCATTAAAATGTGGGCTGCTATTTCATAATGTTGTGAAATAAACCTTGAAATAATCTGCATGTGATACAGTGCTCAACACTCAAAGGGCCATCCAGGCCCAAAACAGGTATTTTATGTTATTTGTTGTGTTATGCTGTAGTGAGTGTCCTCATTGCTTTGACAGAATTCATGACTTTGTTTGTTTGTGTGTTTTATTTTTGTTTTTTTTTGACAGTGTTCTCACTATAACACCCACAAGCATTACTCAGCAAATATGACACAACTACCAGGAATCCCCACGGTGCTCGAAGAATCCTGACTGCTAGTTGTTAATCTAGATCTAGAACTTTGGAAACTTTTTTCCAATTGTTTTTTTTTTCAAAATTGAACCCAAAAGTTGAAGCATTTTTATGACTGCATTTCAAAATACATCCAGTAGGCAGCAAAGCGGGGAGCCCTGCTAACTGCATGCTGTATGTTGCCAGAGTAACACACCTTTTATAGCTTATTTATAAACATTGTGGCCCTAATTTTAGTTTACATTAGTTGTTCTATTTGTCTTATCAAGCTATTTAATTTGGCAACTTTGCTATTTTTTATCTCGTCAAGCTGGAGGGTTGGCAAATAGGCCAAGTTGAGCTCCGTCATAGCTGAGTTACGGAAAGTGGATCAAGGCATTTTCAGAACTATAAACCCATCTAAATGTGAGGAGGACCACCCTGGGAGCAGCAGCAGGACCTGTCGTCTCCTCTTCACCCCCTGCCAGAACTCACCACAACAAACAGGTTTAAGGCTGTGGGGCTCTGATTCTCAGGAATCATTGCTCCTTCAGCTTCAACGGCCACACGGAAAGCGGAGCAGTGTGTTGCTCTCTGAGGCGAGATGATATGGATGCCTGAACTAAACCACATATCGGGGGTGCACAAGTCCAGTCCTGGATGGTCAGTGTCCAGCAATGTTTGGTGATCATGCTGCTCAAACACTCCTGATTCAACTCCTTTGATAATTGGCAGGTTGAGTGTGTTTGGATAGAGAAACTACCAAACTTGTAGCACATCGGCCCTCTGCACCCCTGCCACATAGTAACAGACAATGTGCGTTTTAAAAGCCTTTGCCAACAAAATATTTATGATTTTTGTGGCTTGAAAGAAGACAAAAGCTTCGAAATACAAAATATTCAATCAAGTACCAAAGCAACAAATGAATATCTGAAAAAGTCGAAGTCGTTTCCACCCCAAAGCACTTGCAGTCTTTCAGAACTGACTTGTTTTTTTACCAGAAGGGTTTCTCCTGGTCTTTAAACCAAGAAATCTCACTTTACAGACTACTCTGGCATTGCTGTAGGAGATGAGTTGGCATTTCTAGCCAATTTAGCAATGATTACCTTTTGCGTTTTGACCACTGCGTCCCTTCAATCATCACAAAACAAGGTCAAAAAGTCAAGCATTCTAGTCTCTGTGTGGTTGAAAGATTTACTGTATCTTTACATGTAACACTAGAATGATAGACATTAGTTCAATTGCCCTGTACTGTACGGATATTTATGGAATGTACTGGATAAACGAGTATGCATTTTAAGTCAGTTGTCAGAGATGACGGCCGCTCTCTTGGGAGAATGCAGTGATGCAGACACAGTGCAGACAGGCAAGCACCATCTGGGGGAGCACTGCGGCCTATCTGCTGATCTAACTGCCAGCGATTTGAAGTTTGTCAACACACTTATTGATTTGACATGACCTTTGATAATGTCAACGTGTCTCCTAATGTCCCCCACCGAGCAGCCTGCCGCTGCATACATTTAACACAGTCCCTGTACTAACAGCAAGGACGAAAGAGTGTGTGTGTGCGTGTGTGTGTGCGTGTGTGTGTGTGTGTGTGTGTGTGTGTGTGTGTTTTAAAGGCAGAACACAATGGATGAGTGGAGATGTTTTCCTCCTGACATGTTCAGTGCTTCAAAGACACAAATCTTCTCTCCGTGAAGGCAGGCAGAATTACAGAGCTTACCACGCTCTCTGTGCTATGGTTTTTCAAGATGGTTTGCAATGCAGATTTATTCCATACACAGTCTGCATTTATTTTACAGTTTTATTCGTAAGTCAGTCCGTCTGTTTATGTATAAAGGTGTCTGTACCTGGACTGGACATTAAATAAATAAATAAATAAATAAATAAATAAATAAATAAATAAATAAATAAATAAATAAATAAATAAATAAATAAATAATCAATCAATCAATCAATCAATCAATCTAAGGGGCCCTACTGGTGACCTCATGCGTAAGTAAAAATAATGCATGACCTTGACTTAGTAAGGCAAAAGAACAAGATAATTAAGTTGTGGCCACGACTCAGTAATGAGTAGGAATGAGATCGTGGCCATGACTTAGTCAGGGGTGGGAATGAGATCCTAATGCCTCCCCGTGCCTTACTAAGGCAAAGGAACAACATAATTAAGTTGCGTCCGTGACTGGGTAAGAAGTGGGAACGAGATCCCAATGTGTGGCCACAACTTAATAAGGAGTGGGGATGCGATCCCAATATGTGGCCACGACTTAGTAAGGAGTGGGAGAAAGATCCTAATGCATGGCCATGGTTTAGTAACGAGTGGGAACAGGATCTTAATGCATGGCCATGACTTAGTAAAAAGTGGGAGCAAGATCCTAATGCTTGACCACATCTTAGTAAGGAGTGGGAGCAAGATCCTAATGCATAGCCATGCTTTACTAAAGCACAGGAACAAGACAATTACGTCATGGCCACAACTTAGTAAGACGTGGGAACTAGATCCTTATGTGTGGCCATGATTTAATAAGAAGTGGGATCGAGTTCTGAATGTGTGGCCATTGCATAGTAAGAAATGGGAACGTGATCCTAATGCCTTCCCATACCTTACTAAGTCATGACCATGATGTAATTTTTCTCATTCCCACACCTGACTTAGTCATGGCCATACATAAGGATCTCATTCCCACATGTTAATACAGTGTAGCAATGCATTATTTTTATTTACATGGGATGCCACCGGCAGGGCTTCATATACAGCAGTCCCACATAAAAAATTAAAAAATAAAAAACTTTTTAATAAATGGCACCAAAAATGTTGTTCTATTGTTATAAGCTTGACATTGATATTATAACAGTAGTAGAATTTGTTTACAAATACATTTCACCATACTAAGCAGGAAACATGTTCCACACGGTTCTTTGAAGAACATTTTAAAAAGCACTAAAACTGGCCACAGAACTTTTTTTGATAGTATACAGAACCTTTTTTTACTAAAAACATGGAAAGTTACCGTTTCAGAAATGCAAAATGTAATAATTAGGATATATTGAATTTGCCCCTTCTATAAAATATTAGCATGTAACTGAGAAAAGCCGAGCTAAGTGCAAGCTGGGAGTCGGTCTACCTGCAGACTGCTTTCCATCGAGGATCAGATCTTTATTAAACTTCTGAGGACGGATTGAGTGATCAAGCTTCAGAGTGATTAACTTTTCCTCTCCTCTTATGTGCCAGGCCTGTGTTCCAAATATGGATTAAGCCTATAGTCCTAGATTTAGAAAGGATTTTCAGGGCAGGATCCCCTTCCGCAGTACAATTGAGAGCAAGACTTAATGCCCACAAACACTGTTAGTATTCATCCCAATTAGTGTCCTCAAGGTGCTGCAGGTTGACTTTAAATCTAGGAGGTGGCGACATGGTGCTACAAGTTTAATCTAATACACTCTTTTAAAAATGATTGTTCTTTAAAGGTTCTGTAGTAAAGAAAGGGGTTCCATAAAGAATTGTGCACACTCAAAGAACCCTTTGCATGATTAAAGGATTCTTTGCATCATGAAAGAGTTTTGCAGAGTGTGTTGTAAATGGTCCTGTATATGAAAATGGTTCTATATAATACCCAGCAGTGTTCTTCTACTGTTACATTGTCAAGCTTTCCTTTTTTGGTGTTGTATAGAACCCTTTTCAAAAAGGTTCTCTATAGAACCACTTATGGCCCATTCTCCATCAGTCTGAAGAACCCTTTCATGATGGAGAGAACTCTTTAATCATGCAAAGGGATCTTTGAGTGTTCATAGTTCTTCACAGAATCATTTTCCTTACTAAAGAACCCTTGAAGAACCTTCTTTTTTAAGAATGTAGTCAAGTCAAAGCTTATTTATATACCGCTTTTTACAACAGATGTTGTCACAAAGCAGAAAAATCCAGGGCAAAGCCCCCATGAGCGTCGCCAATGGCAACAGTGGCAAGGGAAAACTCCCTAAGAGCAAGAAGAAGAAACCGTGAGAGGAACCAAGACTCAAAAGGGGGAACCCATCCTCATCTGGTCGACACTGGACAGCAATCAGCATTAGTATAAAACATTATACTAAACGGGGAAAACACAAATATCAGAATCAGTAAATGGGCGTTCTGATATTTGTGTTATAAGCTTGTCATAAGCTAATCCTAACTGTAATAAAACATAATTAGGGCATTATCACAGGCTGGGTGACACTACAGTTACTCTGATGATGACTCAATTTGACTAGGGACCATTGGATTGTTATGAGATGCTTAGAACTAGGAATCATCATTCAGCAGAATAAAATACTTTTTTAGATCAGCCCATCTAAACTCCAAGAGTGATTTTAATCATAGAAACTCCCGCCAGTAATATTAAAAATGCACTATAGAGGGTTTTTTGTATTGGTTTAATTGCTGTGATCCTTTAAATTGCAATTGACGTAATCATAATGTGAAGACAGTGCTCTTTTTTTCATGCTCAGCCTTTTGTCTTGCAAAAAGTAATGCCTCATTTGAGATTCAAGCACGGCTTTGAGAAGTACTTCATTATAAACGTATTCATTAATGTTTCTTTCTTCTCTGTCTTACACACAACACTGAATCAATATGGCTGCCTATTAATGCAGTGGCGGTGATGTACTTATGAAAAGCTTTCACGGCTCACTGGACGGTGAAATCACCTCCGGAGCCAGAGATCGTACAATGGGGCAGTTTGGAAGCTGGCCAGTTGCTTAGGACCGAGCGGTGGCAAAATACCAGTTGCAACAAGCGGCAGAGCGACAGGCCATACAAATGCACCTTTCAGCGGCACCCCGCACGCTCCGCCGCTGGCGTCAAAGACCGCTGTGTTGGTCATTCAACGTCCGCCTTGTATGGAGTCTTCAGCAATTGTGTCGACCCGAGCACGTGGTCAAAATGAATGCCATCGGACATTGATTGGTCCCCTGCAAGCCAAGGTCGTGCCACACAAGCTGGGTTTTTGCTTAGGTGATTTCAGCCACGGCGCTTGCTTCTCAGACACAATTGTGATTTCTACTTCACGGTTTAATGGACCGAGTGCAAATCAAAGTCTCTTCATGTAACTAAATGGGCTAATTATATGGCACACATAGAACGTAGCTTGCTCTTACTATTCAATATCCAAAGCAATGGCAATTGCAATTGAAATGTAATGACAAGACATTTCATACATCAATATGCTAACAAAGGTCTGGTTTCTTAGAAATGTATCAAACCTTGTACTGGCCAACATTTCAAAGGCAGTGGTGTGTTGCCATCTTCTTCACTCTACACTCTTAAAAGTTATGTTCCATCACAGGTTCTTTAGTAAAGAAAACTAGAGAACCATGAACACACAACGGACCCTTTGCATGATTAAAATGTTATTTGCTTTGCTAATTAGTCCTTCAGATTGATGGAGAATGTGCTGTAAATGGTTCTCTGTAGACCCTTTTTGAAGAAGGTTTTATATAGATCCAAAAAGGGTTCTTTTATTCTTATGATTTTAGGCCTGTAACCATAGAAGAACCCTTGTTGGTGCCATATCGATCCCTTTTTTAAAAAGGTTCTATATAGAGCCATATAAAACCCAGTCTTCATCAATTTGAAGAGCGCTTTCATTTTAATCACGCAAAGAGTTCTTGTGTTTGTGGTTTTATTTGTAGATAGAATAATATTAACATAATAATTGACAGAACTATAAATTCCATACCATTCTATTGCTGAATTAGCTGAAGTTGAAGTTTGTTATATGACCCATGGAAGGACGAGGCATCAACATAAATGTCTGTAAGGAGTTTGCTAGAAAGTCAAGTTCTACATACTGAGAAAAAAGTATTTGCCCCCCCCCCCCCTCTAACTTTGCATATTTGTCACACTACAGGGTTTCAGATCATCATACAAATGGTAATAAAAGACAAGGAGAACACTTTTTTTAATGTTTGAATGAAAACACCTATATCATGCATGTGAAAAAGTAATAGCCCTAAAATGAATCATTGGTTGTGCCGTCTTTAGTGGTAAAAAACTGCAACCAAACGTTTCCTATAACATTTCCATGCCTGCTGCTTAGGACCGAGTGGTGGCAAAATACCAGTTGCAACAAGCAGCAGAGCGACAGGCCATACAAATGCACCTTTCAGCGCCACCCTGCATGCTCTGCCGCTGGCGTCAAAGACCACTGTGTTGGTCATTCAAAATCCGCCTTGTATGGAGTCTTTAGCGATTGTGTCGACCCGAACACGTGGTCAAAATTAATGCCATCGGACATTGATTGGTCCGCTGCAAGCCAAGGTCGTGCCACACAAGCTGGGTTTTTTCTGATGATTACAACCATCTTTAGTGGCACAAACTGCAACCAAACGTTTCCTATAACTGGAGATTCATTTTCAACATCACTTTGGAGGAACTTGGCCCCACTTTTCTTTGCAGAATTGCTTGGAGGGTTTCAGGCCTGCTCAAGGTTCTGCCATAGCATTTCTCTTAGATTAAAACCAGGACTTTCACCAGGCCACTCTAAAACCTTAATCCAGTTTCTTCTGATCTATTCAGAGGCAGACTTGCTGTTGTGCTTCAGATCGCTGCTGCACAACCCAATTGCACTTCAGCTCACAGTCTGATGACCAGATATTCTCCTGCAGGATTTTCTAGTAGACAGCAGAATTCATGGTTCCATCAATTATGACAAATCACAGTAGCACAGCATCCTCACACAGTCGCACTACCACCGCCATGTTTAACTGTTGGCATGATGTTGGGAATTCAGTGTTAGCTTTATACCAACTATAACAGATCTTCCAAAATGTTCTACTTCCAATTTCAGACAACAGAACATTGTTTGGGAGCCAACAAGCTGTTTTTGTCGACAAATGTTTGACAGTCTATTATATTCCTCTTGTTTAGTGATGGTTTTCGCCTTGTAACTCTTCCGTGGATGCAATTTTTGCCATTTCTTTCTAATAATAGTCATGAATGCTGACACTGGCCTGCATTTCCTCTATCTGGGTTTTTTTGTGACTGTGACTCTGCTCTTGGAGGAATTTTGGTAGGACAGTGAACGTTCCAAATTTTCTCCATTCAGGGATAATAGCTCATACTAGCTATGCTTACCTGCAAAGATTTTTGCCAATCAGTTGAATACAATCTGAATACACTACAGATTAAGACTGAGGTGTTTATATGATCACTCTACTGAACAATTTGATGAAAATCTTCATTCACATGCTCATTTCAAGTAATCAGATCCAAATGGTGCGTATGCGTGGAGTACGGCTTATAGTAAATGTTACCATGACAGCAAATATCACGTGAGTCCAGCCAGAGTGAGATGAGCAGCAGTGAGCAGTGCTTGTGTTTTTAATTGCTTTAAAATGATGTCAGACTCAAAAAATGTACCTCACATGTCCTTATTAAAAAAGGCTGAGACGCCCGTCCCACTGCTGACTTTTAAAGATCAGAGCATAAACTTTGCCACCTCTGCAGACCCGTTTCTGCTCCAAACTTTCCCTATGATGTGATGCACATGATCTGAATGATCTGGACTTAAACTTTCCGATAGGGAAGGTAATCAGATACAGGTCTTTACACGGATATTATTCTTCTATTTAATGGATTATTTACAGGATTGACCACCTCGTTCAGTCTAATAGAAAGTGTATTCCCAAGACTCATCCGATTTAAGTGTGTACATGGACGTATCTTATTCCAATTGAGCTATTGGACAGATTGTCAGGCTGCCTGTAAATGTGGCAAATGAGGTCCATTGGAGTCTCAGAGCCTTAGTAAAATGGCTTTGTAACCCTTTCCAACTGATATGTTTCACTAACTTTCTCTTATGTCTCTTCCAGATTTGTTTAGATTTTAGCACAGTATTGCGAGTTGTACCTTTTAGCCTACATCACATTTCTGGAAAGGTTCTCTGTTAAGTGATGCTTATGTCTGGTTTAAGTGATTCTAATTATCAAAATAATCTGGTTGACTGGTTGATGAATTGATGTAGCAAGTACTGTTTCATACAGAGCCAGATCATGCTAGATAACCTTTTACATTCATTCGTTCATTATGATCATAAATGCATTTTTTTCTCAGGTTGTCTTTATCAATTATGCAAAAATAGATGAAACAAATACTTTTTCACAGCACTGTATATACTGTGCTCATAGTACACCGAGCAATGTGTAGGCTTTTACACATACAGAGCGATATGAAAAATTAGATAAGACTGCATTTATATCTTATACCTTTTCACACACACACCCACCCCCCAAACCTACCCATCTCTCACCTGCCCATTATCTTTGCAGTGCTTGCTGCCTAATGCACTGCCAGCCTATAATTTCATGGAGCACATTTTAGGAATATCAAGCCCATCTTGTTTTCTTATCAATCACTGGCTCATGCTTCCAATGCCTGCCTGCCTCCAGGGCTGCTGCAGAAACCAGCGAGGCGTAGGCACTGGCAGCTTGATTGACCTTGTGCTGAGTCTCGTGGCTCCTCAGCCATTCCTGGCAGCCAGACAAAATCCCCACAACTCCAACTCTGCTTCCCCTGGTCAGCCATTCAGGAGGCTTAGGAGTTTCTCTAAAGGATTAGAAGAACCCATAAAAAGCCGCAGCCAAGGTCAGAAAAACAGACGTCAACTAGGACAGACATGTACCTCATTAGAGCACCTGATCTAGCATTGAAATGGAGAGTCACAGAGCAAATTAGCACAGATGGAGAAACCTGTGATCACTGTAAGTCATATTATTTGAGTGCACGGTGGATTTTCTTTATTACATGGCTCATGCAAAAAGTTTTCAGAGAGTTCTTGGGGTTTTTTTGTATAGAAATCAGTGACCTCTGTTTGAAAGTTACAGCAGTTTGAAAAGATCGAATGGCGCTTCACAGGACTCGTCCTCCTAGAGGTGGTAGTAATCTGTGATTGGGGGAGCCCTAACTAGTGGGTGGAACTGGACATGTCGAAATTGGGGAGAAAATTGGGAAAATATTTTTAAAAAGCTGTTACTGAGAAAAGAGAATAGAAAAGAGAAGAGAAGAAAATCAAAAGAAGGGCTGGTGTTCTCAGGATAATGGAGTGGCCATCTCAGAGTCCAAACTTCAACATCATTGAATGTGTCTGGGATTATTTGGATCGAGAGAGGCAGAAAACATAATCAACTTCTAAGACTTCTAAGAAAAAACTGCAGATTCCCTTGAAAAACTGAAAGCAACTCTCCACAAGAAAGAAAGCTGTAATAAAAATAAGGGTGGACACACTAAATACTGAAAATAAGGCTTCTTGTGTAATAATAAATATATGTAAACATGTGTTATCCACCAATGAGGTATAACATTGTGACCACCTCCTTGTTTCTACGCTCATTGTCCATCTTATCAGCTCCACTTACTGTATAGCTGCACTTTGTAGTTCTACAGTTACAGACTGTAGTCCATCTGTTTCTCTGATACTCTGTTAGCCCCCTTTTACCCTGTTCTTCAGTGGTCAGGACTACTATGGACCCTCACAGAGCAGGTACAATTTCAGTGGTGGATCATTCTCAGCACTGCAGTAACACTGACATGGTGGTGGTGTGTTAGTGTGTGTTGTGCTGGTACAAGTGGATCAGACACAGCAGTGCTGCCTGAGTTTTAACACTCACTGTGTCCACTCACTGTCCACTCTATCAGACACTCCTACCTTCTCAGTCCTTGTAAATGTAAAGTCAGAGACGATAGCACATCTGCTGCTGTACAGTTTGTGCTGGTCATCCTCTAGTCTTTCATCAGTGGTCACAGGACGCTGCCCACAGGACACTGTTGGCTGGATATTTTTGGATGGTGGACTGTTCTCCAGCAGCACTGCTGTGTCTGATCCACTCAGACCAGCACAACACACACTAACACACCCCCACCACATCAGTGTTACTGCAGTGCTGAGACTGATCCACCACTCAAATAGTACCTGCTCTGTGAGGGTCCATGGGGGTCCTAACCACTGAAGAATAGGGTAACAAAGTATCAGAGAAACAGATGGACTACAGTCTGTAACTGTAGAACTATAAAGTGCAGCTATACAGTAAGTGGAGCTGATAAAATAGAAACGAGGAGGTGGTCATAATGTTATGCCTGATTGGTGTGTGTGTCTTGTTTTTTAATGACACCATTATCCTGCATTAGCTCTTTATTTCTTACGGCTGGTTCTTGAATTACACTCAATGCCTGCCTGCGCTTTCTCATGAACACTGACTGATTACGTGCCTCATAATTAGTGTCATATATTAATTATTAAAGTGCATGGTAAAATTCTGAACTAATGTTGATTGGACCATGCCAATTAGCATAATCCCTGTTCCATGTCCTTGTCGCACAATTGTTCATAGTCATGCGAAGCGATCTATCTGGGCATTGTACCTAACCGCTCCAAGCGTCTAGATTATTGTTGCTCAGATATTGCATTTGCCTCACATTACCATTCACTCAAATACATAATTTGTTTACACCAACACAACTAATTCAAGTGTAATTCTGGACAATTAACTACTAATCATGGTGTATCAACACAGCCCACCAGACTCAAAGTGCAGGGAGGGAAACAAGCCTAGCCTGAAAAGTCATATTTGCTATTAATCTGTGGCACAATTGGAGCAATAACAATTTGCTTCTCCCAGCTGCTTTAGTTGCTCAGTGGGTTGTGCTAGGACATCACGCATCCGCTCTAGCGTCATCTCCTTAATAATGCCGTCGCTGATGGTGAGATAAGCAACTGAAATATGTGCAGAAAGCGCCGTGCTCTGCATTATAGGGAAGATCAGCCTTCACTAGCACAAGTTGTGAAGTGAGCATTGCTAAGATGAATAGAGCACACTGAGTAACGCAATTATAACAGTTGTCTGTCATTCAGTATAATGACTATATAACACAGCAATGATGTAAAACTGCTGGCCTCTCATGCCCACTCATTTGGCACTGGAATGATCTTAATGCGCATCAATGCATTATTCTGTAGTTTTCTCACATTTTGGTGTGATTTGACCCTTTTGGCCTGAAAATAACCCCTTTAACTGTCAGGGCCTGTATGTTGCCCCACGCTCACATTCATAACTACGGATCCTTTTCTGTGACTAAAATGGGAATCACATAATATATAATTGACTCCAAGAATGTTGACCGTCAGAGTCCTTGGCCAAGAGGCATATTAGAGGTGAAGAACCAACTCTTTTGCAATCGTCTCTCCATCAATAGCTGGAAGTTAAGAGATAGAGATAAGAAGTCTACAGCATAAGCAGTAGTAAAAGAGCATTGTTGTGTTGAAAGTTTGAAAAGAAATGAGAAAACGAAGCCAAGTGTTCTCCATGGGTGTATAATTATGCGGTTAATAGGTCTCAGACAAGTTAATGGTACAAGACCAGGGGTCGGCCACATGTGGGTCTTTTACTGCCCTGTTGTGGCTCCACAGCAGAACTAGACTTATAGGTAAAAATAAAATAATCCTCCCAACACATTTTTATAACACTAAATAACAAATTGTCTTAAACGCTGGAGTTAATGTATATCTGGCAATTTTGATCTTTAACCCTAAAGGTTGGGGCACAGAATGCAGGTCATAGCAACAGCCTCACCTAGCTAGTTATGATAAGGCAAAGAGAAAGATTTAAGACAATTGTAGATCATTTGGAAATGAATGGAAGTTTTTGCATTTGTAATCACTTCAGCTGGATTCTGATACATTTAATCTGCAACGAAAAACTGCCAAACACTAAAAAGTCTTTAAGCTGAAGTCAGCCTCTTGCTCGAATTCTCCACTTCCATTCCACCTTAAATGCTGCAGCAGTTCTATTCCGGCGCCTCAGGCACCATTTAGGGTAGAATGGAAAAATCAGAACATGATGCTGGTGAATGCGAAGCTGACTTCAGCCTTGAAAAAGTCGAACGTAAATTTTACAATCATCTCAAAATAATGAATATTAGAATTAAAATGATTTCACTTGACAAGATACTATTTTTGCAGTGTAAGATTCAAGATTCAAGAGTTTTATTGTCATGTGCACAGCAGAACCGGCAGTTACACTGTACAATGAAATTCTTACTTTGCTGTTCCTCCATTCACCAAATATCACCTTAAGAGAAAAAAAAGAAAATATAAGAATAACTCTAAAAACAGTAGTAAAAAGTAAAAGTAAAAAGTAAAAGTAAAAAGTGTACAGTATGTGCAAAGTTGAAATAAAATTAAAGTTATACATGCGTATGTGCAAATATGTAGAGCAGCTGTTCGTAAAGTGCATCAAGTAACAGATGTAAACAGATGTAAACAGTAAACAATATTGTTCTGTGCAGTAATAGATGTAAACAGTGTTGCTCTAACAGCAGCAGTACAGTGCAGGTAAGGTGTAGTTGTTGAGTGCAAGGTTAAATCAGTTCAGATTGGGAGGGGGGGGTAGTAAGTGAGGTATTCACTAGCCTGATGGCCTGTGAATTGAAACTATTGGTCAGTCAGATGGGGACGGTGCATAAGGCCTGTTTACATATATTATTTTTGTAATACTATAAGAAACAGAATATGATGTTCTGAACTTGAACTGCTGCCTTAGTGACAATATTCACTGTGAATGTTTTGGTCTGATCATTTGATATCATGTCTGATTGCTGTTGTAGCATAATAATCCTTCCCCTCACACCTATAATGAATATGATTTTAGCAGTCCAGTTCAAAGTTTCACCTCAATCTTACTTATTATTGCAAAGGTCATTATGAATTGATTCTTTGTCAATGTGCTGCTACATGTGAATAAATTGCTTTGTGACTTAATGAGACATACATGAGAGCACTGTTCATAAGCAGTGCAATTCCTGATTAAGTGACGTCTTAAACTCTACTCTATCAATTCTATCTGATGAAGCTCGGCTCTCCTCTGCGTAGAGGCTGTCAATGTGTGAGATAGATTAAATGCTTGAAAACCACTAAGCTGCATGGAAAATGAAAGAGATCAGATTCAGCCCTTTATTGCCTGTCAATTTTTCTGCCAAAATGAGGTTTGCAGTGTATTGATTGGTGAATAAGTTGCCTTTGTAGATAATATGTCTATGCCACAAGGTTATCATGGACATTATAAAATGTTGCGGGCTCATTTTCCAATCTGAACTGGTGGAGACTGTAATATGCAGGGTGAAAGAGTGATTTGGCTACAGAAATCAAATACTCCCTCTCAATTTAAGTACTGACACTTGCAGTGTGAATCTTTATAGGCTTATGAAAACCCATGAGGTGTAGCACCAGCCTCTGTCTAGGGTCATGGATAAAAGGACACAGGCAATACGTATCATTCTGCAAGAAGTGAGAACATGATATTAAGATACCACTGAAGTTTATATGATAACTCATAGGTCATAATGGGACCATATTAAGCAGACCTCCACAATCCCGTCACTGAAGTAGTGAGGGCTCAGATCTAGTGAGTTACCAGACTGTATCAAAGTATTGCTAAGCACATACTTACTGCTGGTTATAGCTAACTTTTAAATTATGTTGTACATAGCTAACAGAAAAAAAATATATAAGGAATAACTTCACCAAAAGTAAAAAATAATGTGGTTCATTTTCCATTTGGAGTGGGAAACCATGTCACAAAGGTCACGGGGCTTAAAATATTAGGCACACCTGGGAACTTAGGAATTTGTATAAATCAGATTCATGTTTACTTTTTGTATCATGAACGTTATACGGCGTTTAAAGAATGCACCATATTTCCAAAAGTTTTCACTCGCCCATCCAAATCATTGAATTCAGGTGTTCCAGTCACTTCCATGGCCACAGGTGTATAAAGCCGAGCCCCTAGGCCTGCAGACTGCTTCTACAGACATTAGTGAAAGAATGGGTCGCTCTCAGGAGCTCAGTGGATTCCAGTGTGGTACCGTGATCGGACGCCACCTGTGCAACAAGTCCAGTCGTGAAATTTCCTCACGACTAAATATTCCACAGTCAAGAATGGGCTCTCACTCAATTTCATGTGTGTGTGAAGGCAGACGAGCAAATCATTTTGGAGATATATTGTATGGAAATCATCCAAAGTCACACTCGCTCACTGTATTTCATTAAACTATTAATAATTTAGTTTATCAGGCAGCTCATAACTTCTTAATGTCACTGATATTATGTGCTTTAATGGCTGGATAGTTAAAACTTTGTGGAAATAATGTCATAAATCATTTTATTACTGATTTTAAATAGTTGCACAAGATCACCTGACCACCAATTTACAAAATCATCAGTTTTAACCAGAATGTCTTTGGAGTCACCGTCACTGGTGTTACACCATATTCATACAACACCAGTGACTGTAACATTTGGAATTAAACTCATATATATATATATATATATGCATATATGATAATATGATATGTTAATGGACATATTAAGATGACTTAGTTTTGGGATGAAAGAAACAGATGTTTCAAAAGTGAATCCACCTCAATTCCCACTCAGAATGGAGAATGACCATGTAGCCTGCTTAAAGGATAAAGTTAATAGATTAATAAAAATAAAAATAAAAAAAACAGATAATTGTGGTTGCTATGGGTACCAGTAGTTCAGAGGTTCTCAACCCTGTAACCTATTCATTTATGCTGAAAATAGCTTATATAGTATCTGATAGACTGATGTGGTAAAATAACACTTTCTGAACATGAAGCAGTTACTTTGATTCATACTTTGTCAAAAAACACCAAAGACAAAAGTACATTTTACAGAGTTTCAATGCAGTTTCAATGTTTCAATGTTTACAGAGTTTCCATAGAACCATAATAAGTAAAGTCAGCTGTTCAAGTGGCAACACTCTGCCAAGTTGAAGTTGGGAAGATCTTTAATTGTAAATAGCTCGTTTAACGTAATCAGAAAAGATCTGGACCACCTGCTTACAGCTATTAAAAACCGACATCAGCTGACAAAAAGTTGCTGCAACAGTTTTAAAGTTGCATTTACTTTTAACCAGCTTAGCCCCATTGGTGCAACCAGCCCCTTAGGTACACTTCTGTAGGCTCTTTAACGATTCCTGGCATGGACTTTTGGTTCGAGGGGAAAAAACAGAACCTCAACCTGATGTGAAAGTTCTACAAACATTAGACATGTTAACACATCTATCTTTTCTCTAAAGAACCATGAATTTAATGGTTTTTGGGGACCCAAAAGTGGTTCTTCTATGGCATCAGCTCAGAAAACCCGTTTTGTCACACTGTGTTCTACATTCCTGTGCTTCCTCTGAGCTTTCAATCCACCTCAACATGATGATTTCTCTGTTATCTGCAGGATGACAGGCTAATTAAAGGCACGCAGATAAGCAAACATGCTGATGTCAGTATCTTGGATAACTAATGGCTCTGGGAATATAATATTCAGTGATACCTTGGTGTTTAATTTGATGCTACACTAGTTCACACTGTTGTGTTTTGATATAAAGCTGCAAATTATTTCCATGTCAATGCCAGCGCAGCAGTGTTCACACTGATGGTTACATCATTTGCCATTATAGAAGTAGAAACGTATCATCCAGTGTCAACCAAGGGCACCGAACAAAGGGATGCGCTGAATTTGCTTGATTCAAATATGTACTGAATTTCCACATAAATAAATTATATTGTAATTAACACAGTCTTTAGCTTTGGGTGTCTTGCTTTGGGCAGTTATTGTCCTGAGGTAACATTTGTTGCAAAAAGACTTGAATCAAGTAAATTCAGGGCATAACTTTGCTCTTTGTACTTGTTCTCTTTCCTACATATTTTGCCAAGAGTTTCTTATTAGCGCTCTTTCTAATTGTGCAGCAGAGTCCACAGGAGTCTTGCTGGGCTGCAGCTGTCACCAAAGGTCTAGAGGTTAACCAGGTACAAGACAGGAGGTGTGCTTGCTGGCATATGCTAAATATGCTAAGTATATAAAGCATCTGGTTATACTTCCTTTGGGACTAAACTTTGACTGAAGACATGTGGCCTCAAAGTGTTTTGGCGTGAATAGTGTTTTCTCTCTCTCTCTCTCTCTCTCTCTCTCTCTCTCTCTCGAATCGGGAAAGCCTGTGATTGCTCAATTTGCCGAGTGCACTCTTCCCTCTTCTCTAATTAAACTAGTAACACAGCACTTTTGCCAAAAGAACTATTTAGATATGAACTCCCTTGGGTTTGCCCATGTTCTCTGCCCCTAAGCACCAGCTTAAAAAAGCTCACTTTTTATAACAGTAATTCCTGTCACTCATGATAGTCTGGAGCTTTGCAGCACATCTAATGAGAAGTGCCTAACATTTCCTTGCTTCATAAAACAGGAATCCTCTTTTAACCAGAGGACAGGGGTGATGCAAAACTGTCTAGTTGTGTATCTCATTTTTTTTAGCAATTTGAAAAAGAACTCAAAACATTTCCTGAGGCAAGTCTCGAAAAGGTCTGAGAGCGGCACAGTGAACACGACTGCTTGACGTTTCTGGACACATTCACTTTCTTACATGCATGTGTCAGATTTATGTGTAATTTGGGATATTATAGCCACCTTAAATGCAGTGCTAGAGCTAACAATATACAGTAAAGTGACATTACAGTGATAGTTTTTCCTGTAACAACATAATGTAACATATTACAGTTTAAATTCTTGTAACCACATTATAGTTACTGACTTAATAAAGATTGTGTTAGCAATATATATATTCATTACATTGTATGTGGGCATCCAAGACAAAAAAAGGTTTGGATGCCCGTTTGGTGGCTGTAGGGCAAGCAAGTAATAGATTTTGTTTGGTGGCAAAAATGAATAGGACTCTACAGGAGAAAGGAGGGATGAAAAAAATTGTGGGTCAGAACAATATTGAATTCATGCTCAGCGGCCTGCCCAGAGATATTGTATGTGAAATGGTGTCTTTTGGTCAAGCAGAATTACAATAGATGGTTGTGCCATTTTTCACCCCATTCATTTCTATGGGAGAAAATTTCAGAATTTAATGAAGATTATATGACAACCATGCATTCGCTCAAAAAGCTGTATATAAGCCCGAATCACATATTCAGACCAGATCTGCAGTTGGAATGGTGTTGATATCCTGAAAACTGCGGGACGGACAAGTTACGTTGCAGCAGAAAAATAAGACAAATAGAAATACTACTACTACTATTATTACTACTACTACTACTACTACTACTACTACTACTATTACTACTACTACTACTAATAATAATAATAATGATAATAATAATAAGAAGAAGAAGAAGAAATAGAATAAAGCAATTTGCAGTGGGCATCCATAAAAAATAAAACATGTGGCTTCTATACATTTATGGCACATTTTATATATGTTAGGGTTTTTTTTTCTGTGTTAAACTCAGCAAATAAATACGAATGTGTATATGTACTTTTATTTCAGAAAATCATCAAAATGTGTTGTTTGACTGTGTTTAAAATTTTGCATTGCACCATAAATTTCCTATATATAGATTATCCATGCCTGTCCTTGTATATAAGCTGCAAAAGTTGACTGCACAATTTTAACTGTACATATGAGCAGCCTGAGTCTGGAAAGTCCTGTAAACTTGGCTACCCCATCCAATCACCTAATCACGTTAATATGCGTTAGCCATTTCTAATAAATTCATTTAATAAAGCTACAAAAGTAACAAAAGGACTAGTAGATCTTTGGTTCTACTTTACAATTGGTTGCAACAAATGAGTTTTAGAGAGTCACATAGAAGTAATGTAATAAGTAATGACATTTCCAGGAAATAATAAGTAAAGTAATCCTGTTACAGTGTGGTAGAAATATTAATAATTTGTGTGATGGATTTTTTTTTTTTTTTAAATCAATAACTATTTGAACACATGTTTTTCCCTTGTTTCCATGTTTTAATCGTTTTCCTGTCAAACCTGTGAAGCGAATATTATTTCCTGAGATTGCGTAAGTGAAATGTAAAATCATTACTCCTTTGACCTTTTAATGGATGCATTTTCTAACCTTTAACTTCATCAAGACCCTCTGAAGTGTTTGCTCCTATTTGTGTAAATCAGCTGGCGTTAGTCGCAGGCGGGAATTACGGCCTACGCTCTTTCGGTCTTTGTGGATGAATAGACATGCATGGTAGGCTGGACATGACAGTGCGCATCATGACCACTGGTTTCTGTGTGTGTGTAACAGGGCCAGCCCCCAAGCCCAGGCGTTGAAGGGCAGAGGGACCTGATCCGCGTCGCCTGCTTCTGGAACACAATCAGCGGGTTAAGCATCTGCCAGCGGATGATGCATGAGCCCCGCACGCCACATCGCTCATGCTGTCACCCGCCGATGTACGCAAAGGCCAGACGCAACACTGTAGTCCAAATCAACTCAACAATAACCCCCTCCCACTCTCCACTCAAGCTCAACAGGAGACTAAATATAGGCAGCTGGAGCAGGTGCCCCCCCCATCACCTCCCATGGCCTGCCCCAGGACTGTGTGTTCATCAAACAGAGATATCACGGCTTCTGCACAAGCTGTGACAAGGATCTGGGTGAAGTTCTGGGTTGGGACCACTGTGATTAGACAAGCAAAAGGCCCTCTGGTCAGTTTGGGGGTTATGAAATGAAGATATAGATCGTAATTGAACTCATTCATATCCCATTGTGAATCGTTAGAGGCTTGGATTGATATGGGCCATGTCTCATGAGAAAGAATGTGGGCCAAGGAGATATGAGACAATATGTTAAGAATTTTTAATACCACCCACTGTGCTGTGAATTAGCCTATAATACACAATTGAAAGTAACCACTCAGTTTTGGTCTTTAGGTTTCACAGTTTTATGCAAAGAAGCTATTGGGTTGATTTCTGGTAACAGGTTGTGTTGATGGTGCACTGTAGATGATCCTCTTGCTATAAGTAGGTGATTTTATTACAGATATCTTTTAACCCTTTATTGTGACCCTGTGCTGCTTATTGTGCAGTACAGTTTGGTGCAAACCGATTGTGTTACTGTGAGGTCAGAGTTGTACAATTAAAGTTCTGCCAGAAAGAATCAGGACGCAAAAGTGAAGGAGGACAGTTTTCTTGTCCTCAATGGTCTTTTGTAAGTTGAAAGATAACAGTTCAGTAGAAATTAAAGTCCTTGGCGTAGGCTCCATCCTCAGTGCAGGTTTGGAGCATCAAGACCTTTTCTGAGCCCACCAGATAAAGATGGTATGGGCGGAGCCTACCCCCTGGACAACCAGGAGCAGACTACCAAAACATAGGCACCTAAAAGCAACAGGAAAGTACTAATTCATTTTAAAGACCCATGATTGGTCAAGATTAATGCATGAATGAACAAGGTAGCATTAGAGTCTTCCTGGCAGAACTTTCCTAAAACTTCCATAACCCCAGTGGATCCTGGCTATTTAAGGGGTTAAGTAAAGCTGCATATTTTTTGGTAACACTTTATAAAACATCTATTAACTATCACTCATAATTGACTATTCATGAACTAATGATATATTTAGACTTAAGGCAATTACACCCCAAAAATAATGCAGAAAAACTACGATTTTTACACATCAAAGCTAATCATACCAGAGGTAACCTGATTTCTTTTGGTATTTTTGTTATATTCTTCACCACAAAATCGGCAAAATATGTATCAAAACAATAAATGGAGAGAATGTCTATCAATTACATCAAAAAAGTAATCTGGTGCTTGTGAAATGGGAAAACCATGACATTGTGCAGGATGTGTTCCACTTTAGAAAAACAAAAAGAGAAGAGTGAGCTTCTCCACCTCATTCAGGAGCTGAAACTTTGAGTGCTTTCACTGGCAGCTGGGATCTCTGCTGAGCGTGAGAATCTTTTGGAAATGCAGGTTCACACTAAATGACACACACAACAAATAAAAATGTCTTTTAGTGCAAATAAGAGCCAATTCTTTGCTCCCAGCAGAACAGACAAGGGGGGAAACTGGGCTGATTTCCATCAGAAAGGTAAAAGTAGTGTGAAGAGCCTCATCACTTCATTCAGAAGCTGAAACATTGAGTACGTCCACATTTAACCCTTGTGTGGTATCTTTTGTGGTAGTTTTTGATAATTTCATAATTTCATCATTTTTTGATGCTTCCAAATGTACTTGGAATTACGTAAAGTTACTATTTTGGAGATACATGTTTTTCCTTTGAACAATGATGTTACGTATGTGCTTATTCATCCATCCATTTTCTAAGCCACTTCAACGTCAGGGTCGTGGGGGGGGTGCTGGAGCCTATCCATCCAGCCAGTCCATCGCAGGGCAGACAGACAGACACAGACAGTCACTCACACCCAGGGGCAATTTAGCATGTCCAATTGGCCTGACTGCGTGTCTTTGGACTGTGGGAGGAAACCGGAGAACCCGGAGGAACCCACGCAGACACGGGGAGAACATGCAAACTCCACACAGAGAGGACCCCGGTCACCCAACAGGGGAATCGAACCCAGGCCCGCCTCGCTGTGAGGCGACAGCGCTACCCACCGCGCCACCCATTATGCACAAATTAATTATAATTTTTAAATTCCAGAATCTGCAGTACAAACACTGCATTATGATGCTGGGTGTCCTCTGCGTCTCCCTAAAAGACATTTTGAAGAACTCCTAAGAACAACTATTTCCAAAGAATGCTAATGAGCCATTCAAGAGGCAACAGTGTTTTTTTCTCATTTACATTTTTTAATCATTTTCCCATTAAACCTGTGAAGCGAATATTATTTCCTGACATTGTGCAAGTGCAAGTTGAAATCATTACTCCTTTGACCTTTTAATGGTTGCATCCACAACCCCTTGCGTAAGCTAGCATTAGTCACTATTAAAGAAAGCATCATTTCAGTAGCACTTCTGTTGAGTACGCAGGCAGACGCAGTGCTCTTTCTTAGTGTTTACTAAATCATTCAGAGGCCTAACGTTTTTCTTTTATTTGAGATTTACAATAACTTACAATCTTTTTAGATATCTTTTATAAATACTTGCATAATATAATGGAACACATCTGAATTTCTGATTTGTTTATTGTTAATTATAAAGCAGTAGAAAAAAAGTAGACAGAATACGTAAACTTTTATTTTATAAAGTAATTATAATTAACATTCCTGATTTAAAATGATTTGTAAATGATGACAGAAGATATGCACTCCACTGTGAAGTCAGATTTACTATAACTTTTTTAATCAATTAGAATAACTATAACTTCTCAATGAGTTTAGAATCAATTCATTATAAAATTAGAGCTAATGGATGTCTTATAAACTATCGACATTATAAAAGTCTTAGTGTGATCGGGTCCGATTTTGCCAGCTTTTCAGATAATGTCATACATCCTTACATATAAACAAGAAGAAGATTATAAAAGAAGGCCTGGCTCGACGTGTAGGTCTCAAATGTAAAATCAACATTATACTGAGGAAGATACAAATTGACTTACATCCTCAGAAGACACATTCCATCCAGTTCTCTTGGAATTCTCTTAGTAATCCTCAGATTCATTCCCTTGGGGAAGGGGTCCAAAACACAACAAATACTAGTGTTTTTCCATGTTGCATGCAACATATTTCCACCAAAGAGGTCCAAAAATCTTCAATATCTACATGGTGTTCAACCTTGCCCTGCGATGGACTGGCGACCTGTCCAGGGTGTATCCTGCCTTCCGCCCAAAGACTGCTGGGATAGGCTCCAGCAACCCCCCGCGACCCTGATGGAGAAGCGGCTTAGAAAATGGATGGATGGATGTTCAACCTTAGAGTGATCTAGCTGTTATCCTGACATCAGTTCAAAAACCTATAAAACTAATTCCAATTTCCTACCTTAACTCTGTTTCACCAGATAGTTATTAAGCAAGTTGAACATTTGTAGGAAACCATAGGGGGCGATTAAAATTCTATTACATTTTTTATATTATTTACTGGCACAAAATCAAAAAATTAAGTTAGAACCCACTGATATTTCATTTAGAATCTCCAGCTGCCAGGCACACTTTCATTCACTGGCTCAGTCAAAACCAATGAACCAAGACACCTCAATTTCTGAAGCTATGTAAGTTTCACTTTCCCCACTGGGAATTTCAGCCAGCAGTTTTCTCTGGAGCAATGTTAGGAGTCCTATGAAGCACCTTTCCCAAGGAAACAATGCCAGTAGGTAGAGAAAGGCAGTAATTCTCTCTGATTTTGTTCTCACCTGCCTCAAGTGCTGGAGGACTGTCCAGAGTTGTTTCTCAGTGGGTTGAACCGCTGTTTTGTTTGTGTTTGCCTAAAGTCTGGCACTCCTTTCATTTTCTTTTAAAGCATACAAGCGAGTGACATGCAAGCTAGCTCAACTAATGTCAACCACAAGAACCAAGTACAAAAGAAAAGCAGCCCACTATTTACAGCTTAGGCCTCTGAGATGATTTGATTTAAGGTTCTAATCCCAAAATAGCTCTGAGAGGTGTAGAATGGTGGCCTGCAATGGATTATTCTAGAAACTGTGTAGTTGTTGCATTTAGTAAACAATTTAGCAGAAGTTTAGATAAAAAACAATTTTAAAACATTAGTTTCCATAAAAAAAAAAAAAAAAAATGTAATTAGTGTTTTGGATGTTTACCTTTTCAATAGGTTCAATAGGAATGAACAAGAGGTTCATTCCAAAATCCTAAAATCCATTTGTAAAAGTTTTGGAAATAACAAGTTATAAATATAATAACATAAAAATAATAATAACAACATTTAATAATAAGAAAAAAATAATACTGTGTTTATTTTATCTACAAATCTGATCGTAATCATTGTATAGCACTGGTATTTCATGCACGTGTAAAAAATTGAAATTCTTGAAAAAAATAATGGTCTATAATGTGTTTTGGAATGAAATGCTTCAAGTATGAAGGACCTGTTCTTGTTTTTTTTATTATTACTCTAATGTAACGCGTCAGATTTCGAAATCACCTTTTTAAGACGTCTATCATAATCACCACTAGTTATCGCATGATTTGTTTTTCCAATAAATCTATTTTTTCTAGCTTTTTGTAGCTATTTGTTCCATGAACATGAACATCAAATCTGCGTCCACTCTGAACTCATCTTCTCCATCTTCTTTCACACATCACTGAATGTAAAAAGGGCAATGTTTCCATGTGGTCAAGGCTGGCAGGATTTGCCGCTTATGAAACAGCACTGAAAACCGAGGACCACAGTCCACAGCTCCAAATCTAACTCAATATTTAGATAGACCCTTCACATGAGCCATATGGGTCCGTATCCCAGCCTCCTGAAACTAAAAGGATCACCTTAGAGATAATTTTAGTGAAGATTCCAGTCATTTCGGAAAAAAATTCGGAAAAAGGTGGTAAAAGAAGTTGCAAATGAATCGGTGTTGACATCATCTACTGTTTTGTGTCCTGAAGATGACTTCACATGTCTGTGCCATAGAGCTTGAGATGGCTCGCTCACCATGTGTGGTATACACAAGAGAGGGATCCAAACCTTTGTAGGCTCTTGGTTGAGCAGTATTGACAGCCCTTTTTCAACTCGACATGGCTGTAGCCCTTAGTAATGGGCATTCTGGCTCTTGTCAGTGAGTCTGATCAATCAGTTCAGCTCACAGGTAAGAGCAAAGTCTTTTGGCTCCCAAGCAGCTCTTCATTCAGTAACTTCATTCAGTCCATTTTTGTTCTCAAGCTTAGCCAAGTACTCAGTGCATTTGCATATATTCAGTTATCCAATCATAATCCAGTTTCTTAGATCTGTGTAAGGTCTAGAAACCCAATCAAGAACTCTGATAAAGAGGCTGGATTTTAGCTCAGTAATCAGATGTAAACTCTTACTCTGACTTATTTCAGATTCCTCAGTCTGCACATGTGCAAAAACAGACCGAAGTATTGGAAAAAAGCAAGCAGCATTGCCACAAGACGCAGCAAAACACTTTTGGAGCTGAAACAAACTACATGCATGGCAAAATGAGATTATTCTATCTTCTAGATAATGTATGTTGATATGTTTGGGTAAAGTAGCGTGATGTTTAAAAAAAAAGCTGCATCATGGTGTTTGAGTTTTATGTTATGTTTATGTAACTCCTTCTGTGACTTTACTGCCTGGTTGCAAAGCAGAAATACGCCAATTGTCTGGATCATGTAGACCAACATTTTTACCATTACCTGACTAAGTTAAGTTAAGTTAAGTGATACTTTTTTGATCCCACAACCGGGGAAATTCCACCTCTGCATTTAACCCATCCGTGAAGTGAAACACCACATACACACTAGTGAACACACACACTAGGGGGCAGTGAGCACACTTGCCCGGAGCGGTGGGCAGCCCTATCCACGGCGCCCGGGGAGCAGTTGGGGGTCAGGTGTCTTGCTCAAGGGCACCTCAGTCATGGACTGTCGGCCCTGGGGATCGAACCGGCAACCTTCCGGTCACAGGGCCAGCTCCCTAACCTCCAGCCCACGACTGCCCCAAAAGTGCCTACTCAAGTGCATGTAAATGTGTTGATCGGATTGCTGACAAAATCCGATTTTCTGCAGGTACTGGATTATTAGGTTATCAGATAATTTATTTTCAATACCTTTTAATGAACTATTCACCAAAAAAATAGCTAATTTTTTACATTTGTTTACAAATTTGTCAGATATCAATGAGTAGCTTCACTGGATACATTTCAAGAGGTGGCAAGTTTATTTATGAGTTACTAACAATTAAAGCCAGAAACACATAAGCAACTGAACAAAAACAGGCAGTAGGCTTGGGGATAATAAGAGATCCAGGAGGCAGAAGCCCAGTGTTTTTCAACTACGTTGTCCAAAAAGGGGACTTTTAATTTAGTTTAATTAGTTAATTAATTATGAAGGTGGCCTAACAGCCGTGACAGATGCTATATTGCTTGATGTCAAGCTATCTTATGTCACATGCAAATTTTTGTACTCTATTTAGCTATTGAGATATCAAACATTTGTTATGACAATTAATGTGATAACACTTTCTATGAATTCCATGTGAGCATCTATAAACACATTCAAAACATGTTACAATGCTTTCATAATGTATGTAAGTGTTGTGTTGATTGTAGGCGTTGTTTCTGGACCTTTGGGGCTTAAATCTTGAATATTGAGACGCTAAAGCCAAACAAATTGGTCAGCCCAGTCTTAATGATACAACAGTCTTCCTTAACCAGCACTCTCACTTTAAAAATTACATCACAATAATCCAAGTACTCATCAAGCCCCTCCCATGAAACCCCTCTGAGATAACAATGAGTTACTATAACTTGCTTCCTCACTCAAATGAACTGCTAGAAACCTTGACTTTGTAACATCACTACAGCACATGCCGATTTCTGCTTGCATTCTATTGGATATGCAATGTTAAGTTAGCACTGGTGTGCAGTGACTTTCCCATGTGAGGTACTGATGGCACCAGGAGTTTATACTCTGGCATTTGAAGCTTGTAATATGCTTTACTTTGACTCTTGCAATGTTTCAGTACAATGTTCAGTAAATACTTCAACTTAAAGCCTCACTCATAATACTGGAGGAGTCTTCAGGATAGTTTGCCTGACTTTACTTAAAGCTGACAAATACAACTCACAAGCTCTTATATGTTATGAACACTACTTATAATGCGTCAGCAATCCATTCTGCATAATAAGCATGGGTATAAAGTGTAATGCATTTTTATAAATATTTATACTCATATCATGGTGCCTTATGAATGCATTGTAACATGTTATGAATGTGTTCACAGGTTCTTCTAGACATGTTATGCATATAAAGTGTTGCCATTAATATTAATGATAACATGACACTATATTGCTATATGCTATATTCCTGGACATGAGTTATGACATCTGAAATGACATAACTATGGCAGGGTTCAATAAAGTTTTGCCGTTTTTAATGTGCATTTTCTGAATTTGCATAAAAGAGGTGGTGATAAAATGCTCGAATAAGACACACATGCATACACGCGAATATTAATATACTTAAAATATTTACAGGGACCTAAATAATTCTCATTAATTATAAGGAAGGGTGATAAAATATGCAGTCTGGATACCAGCGGACACGATGTGTCAAATAAAACGTCGGTACGTGATCTTAAGTTGACTCCAGTCTCCTCAGTCATACAGACCTCTCTCAAAATGCGCCCGGCCTCATGAAACCGCCACATTCTGAGCAAATGCAAATCATAACGAATACTTAATGTCATGCACATAACCTCACGGAGCACTCTCAACTTGTAGCTCAAGCTTAGTTTTTACATGAAACGGTCTGCTATGACACCCCGAGCTTTTGGAGAAATGAACACGCTTGTGTTTGGTATCTCAGCTAAAAGGTCACCTCAGTTCCACCGCATTCATTTGCCTAAAGGGGGATGTTGTCTTGAAGAAAGGATGATGAAAGAGGGAGGTGCGCAGAGCCTTTCAAATGCTAGTTCTTAATTTCTTCATGGTCAATCAAAGCCTCTTTATATCATATCGTCTCACTGTGGCTGAGTAAATATGCATTAATCAAAGCCACTGGTGTATTCTGTTAATTAGTCATGATAACGAAGCCACATGAAAACACGCTCACGTACGGAAAGTGAGGATGTGATATAACTAATGCGCTAATGCACATGCAAAAAAAAACAGCTTCAGACAAAAGCTTCGTATGCTCTGCTACATATATAATATAATACAATACAATACATGTGATGAAGTAAAGAGCAAACGTGTGCTTTAGTGTTTCTCAGCACACTCAGAGACCAGGGAACTGCCAAATTATTTACTAAAAATACTAACATGGATTTGCTGTTTTACAACTTAAATATTAATATGCTGGACCTGAACAAACAGCTTTAAAGGGAAACTGTTTCATTTTCTTCCTCTTCTTCTTTTTTTAAGCATATTTTTTGTGTCTTCATATGTTTTATTCTTCAAATATCTCTTCTTCTTCTTTTCATTCTTCTCTCTTTTCATCTTTTTTCCTGTATTTTTTTCTTCTTTTAGTGCTTGTTCTTTGTGCTTCTTCTAGAGCTTCTTGTAGAAAAATCTAGAATCTAGAGATTCTTCATCATTATCCTCATAATCCTCATCATTGTGTTCTCCTTCCTCTTTTAAGTAGTCTCCATCTTTTACTTCTTTAATGTACAGTATCTTTTTCATGGCGCTTTTCAATTGCTTCTTAACCACAGTAACAACAACAACAACAACAACAACAACAACAATAATAATAATAATCTAGCACTTTTCAAGAACTATGCTTAATAACTATGCACGATGCTTGCAAGTTATATTTTTCTTCCATTTGTCTCGCCATTTTAATTATATCCCATTCTATCTACTAGTTAGGACGCCCGCAATCACATGAGACCACCTAGTGCTAACAGGGTGAAAGCTAGCACAGGCTTCCTTCAAGACCTGTGAAGCACCACTGCATGTTTTTGCAAAGTCACTGGACAGCCAAACGTGCTCAGAGGAAAACACCAACTGCCAAACTTGCAATCTCCTGACGATAGAGCCAACACTTACAAGGCTGCACCACTCAGCAGCCCCTAAATACAGGATTTATGATTAGATTCAAATGTGGAGATACAGGGAGATTCACTCAAAAGAGGCCCTGAATATTCTGTAATCTCTCTCTCTAGGATTTACATTTACAGCATTTAGCAGACGCTCTTATCCAGAGCGACTTACAAGAAGTGCTTTGTCTGTCTAGAGAAAGTATCTTTGCTGATTACCAATAGGTTAGAGAGAAAGCCGGCCCTGAGCTCAGATCCTGCTAGAAACAAAAAGTCCCCGTTGATATCTAGAGTTGATACCTAGCCCGGCCACTACAGTCCGCACCTTTGGCTAACCTGAAACCACACCTGACAATACTAATTACAATTAAGCTCTAGATGCCACAAGACAACCTTGTAACTAACCGAGTCAAAGCTAAAGAAAGTCTCAACTTGGAGCCCACCTTCACCAGCGGAAAGACAATATTCAATTAGAAGACAAGCACACACATCCAGAGGATGAATCAATCTGAATGAAACAATGTGCAATGTGCTGCTCTGTATATGGAGCTTCGACCAAGCCAGGATGCTCCTGTGTCGGGAGTGATGAGGTAGTTGCCGGACAGCCGTTACAATGTTTCACCTCCGTTTGCAACTTCCAGGTTTGTACCCCCCCTGTACCCCTTCATGTGTCTGCCAGAAAACGGAAATCACTTCCAGCATTGCATGTAATGCACACATCATTGCATGTAGCATATTTTTTGGTTCAGTTTGCTTCATCCAAGCGAGAGTTACAACAGAATAGTCAGGGCCTCTTTCGAGTGAATCTCAAATCTCGTATAAGTAGCCTGTTAGACTGTCGTACCTGTTTTGCATCTTGATGTATCTCTTCTTTTTTCTTCTGTTCTTAAATTAAAGTCACAAGCCTATTTGTAATAAATGAACTTTAAAAACATTTTATTTGCTTTGTCCTTTTAAGGACAACTTTGAAAGAAACATTGCTTAGTTAAGTCTGAACAATTGTTCTTCATCTGTCTACTTGGAGGACAAAGTACTTCTTCATTCCCCATCCAAAAAGCCGGGCCCTTTGATTTAAGTTCCTGACATCATTTGTCCGGGTAAAGTGACGTGAGGGTGCCGGCTTGATGGGAGGGGCTTTGAGGTCAAAATGGCAAATGTGTCTATTAATCTAGAATGACAGCTAACCTCTGTTCGTCCTCAGGGCAAAGTGGAGTCAACTCTGGGTCTGCATACAGGCCGAGGCAATGAGTGGCCAGGCCGGGTGATTGGAATGTGAAAGGAAGCCGCGGCGGGGGGTTGATTTATGCAACAGCGCGACAGCAGCCTGTGCTGTTCTTCAGCAACCTGTCATTTCTGACGTCCCCCAAGTTAAGAGGCCCTCCTCCCTTCACTGTTCTCGCGGTCTAGATTAGTAGCTTAAAGTCTTAACTGTTGCGTCTCTTCGTCTCTTCGCTGTGGTCTGAATCCCCAGAAGATGAGTAAGGAGGAGTACTGAGGAGGAGAGAGGTGAAAAAAAAACAACAAAAAAAAAACAGTATAGGCAAGATGACAAGCCAGAGCATTAGCTTGTGTTGACAGCACCATATGCCTAGGAGGTATGTAGGGGGTGTGTTTGCCATGAAATCCAGTTCCTTAGGGGAGGCTGGTGCCAAATAGGTGGCCTGACAGTTTTGAGACCTAGCGAGAAAGTTACACCCTGTTTCCTGTCACTCGTGAAGCACAGCCTGGTAGATTTTGTATGCCAGAGACTAATGGTGAGTGTGCTACCCGCCTGGGAGGAAGTGGCATCTACAAACAGCACAAAGTTTCTTCTCTGATCTTCTTTGCCTGGCTGCCTGGGTGTGTTTGGCATGAACAATTATATGACTGCTCATGTTCCTCTGAGATGTAGACATAGCAAGCATTTAGCTGTGAACGATGTGTACCACTACCTTAAAGTATTCATACCTTCACCATAGCTTTCTCAACTGTAACAGACCATTTGGAACACAAATTGGTGTTGAACGTTTTTAATGTGATTTTGTAAAATGTAAGAGAATTCTGTGACTGTGAATTAGCCAGTAGACATACAGACAAAGCAGTCTGCCACAGAGACTCATTCTATTATATATGAAAAACTGAAATGCAAATGGTAACTCTTTCTATGAATGTCAAGTTTGTAAGCATCTATAAACACATTTATAACATGTTATAATGCATTCATAAGGCATTATAAACATGGTTAGACATATTTATAAAAATTAATTACACTGAATTATACTTCATAGCCATGCTTATTATACATTATGGATTGTTAATATAGCCTTATAAGTATAGTTAATAACTTGTTATAGTGTCAGTGCCAAAGAAGTCAGTCTCAGCTTGGAGAGCTTAAAGACAAATACACAAAGTTTATTTACCCTGAGATTTCCAATATTTTAGTCCTCAGCACTGGTGCTGTTAGAGCTGCAGCTTCAGGCTCCAGTCCTAAATATTCACATGCTCCAGACAGGCTGTCCAGCATAGAATTATTGCTACAGTGTGCTTTTCTTAACCAGTGCTCTCACTTTAAATGTTACAGTACATCACAGCAAATCAAGTAACAGGCAAATGTCTTTCTTTTGTTCTGTGGTCACTGCTGGTGACACATTAAGGGACAAACCAGCAGGAAAAGTTCAATAAGGTGTTGGGCCACCACAAGTAACCAAAACAGCATTAATGAACTACAGCAGGGGTGCAAAACTCTGGTCCTGGAGGGCTGGTGTCCAGCACAGTTGGATGATTTAACTGCTTAAACACACCTGATCACACTCATCTGTTAACTTCCATGTATAATGGGTGTATTTGAGTAGGGAAACTGACAAAGTGCGCTGGACACTGTCCCTTCAGGACTGGAGTGGTGCACCCCTAGACCAGAGTGTAGGCACAACAAATGTTCCACCCTCAATTGGTGTTTCATTAATGGTGGTTAATGGTGGTTAAAATCTCCAATAGCTACTCATCCAACCATTCAATGATTTCTTGTGCCTTGTCAATGGGGGCTTGTCATCTATTCCCATTAAGATGGGGCGGTATGGTGGCGCAGTGAGTGTGATTCCCCAGCCGGGCGACTGGGGTCCTTTCTGTGTGGAGTTTGCATGTTCTCCCCGTGTCTGCAAGGGTTTCCTCAGAGTGCTTGGACTTGCACATTCCAAAGTCAGGCCAATTGGAGATGAATTGCCCCTAGGCGTCTGACTGTGTGTCTACCCTGTGATGAACTAGTGACCAGTCCAGGGTGTTTCCTGCCTTCTGCCCAGTGAGTGTTGGAGTAGGCTCCATCAACCCAAGAGGATAAGTGGCTTGAGTGGCGATGAGTGAGAACTTTGTATTGATTTCCAGTGACCTTTCATTCTAAGGAACAAAGGGGGCTCAAAACATGCCAGCAAAATGCCACCCACAGCCCACCAGAGCCAATGGACCCCCCTCAGTGTCAAGGTTAAAAATTCAGGCTTGTACTGTTCTCTTGGATGTACACCACAAAGGCACTTTCCCACTTGTTGAGCATATGGTGACGGATGAGTCCTGTAACCGTGTCTCTTTCCTCATCTCTGTAGACCTCCACTGCACCACTAAGCTCTCAAAGGGTCACTGGTTGTTGCAATATGGGCTTCATGGAGTGCTGCAGCAACCTGCTTTGACATTCTTAGTCACCTGAGGAACAGTTAGTCTTCTGTTTTCTCATACATGTTGCAATAATGTGCAAGCATCATGGTTTTTCCAAGGTTACCAATGTGTTTTCCCTTAGCCCTAAATTCAGATGTTACTTTAGATGCAAATTCTATTGAAACATGAGCCAGTTGAGCTGTCTTATGTGACTGAAGCTCTTGCCATTCTAAAGTCTGAAATGCAAACCATTCATCTCTACAGAATTTCATTGAAATCGAGAGTCGAGAGCTTCGGCTTCCAAATAAAATTTTGCAGTCATCACAAAATTCTGCTGTTTTTCCAAACGAGTCATACTGCATACCATTATCAACTGTCAAAATGTCTTTCGTTTGTTCTTTTTTTGGCAAATGCTGGTGAAAAATTAAAAGAAAAACAAACATGAAAAGTTTTTGTTAGGTGTTGGGCCACCACGAGTCACCAGAACAGCATCGACAGACTACAGCAGGGGTGCAAATCTTTATCCTTGGAGGGCCGGTGTCCAGCTCAGTTTAATTGCTCAAAACCTGATTACACTTATCGGTCAACAGTCCTGTGTGACCGAAGCCCCTGCCATCCATGTCCCATTAAAGAACCCCCTTTCAAAGTCACCTAAATCTTTTCCTCTTTCCATCTTGCTCCAACATTGAGGTTAGCTGGGCCTGCTCAGCATTTTTATACCTTCCACAAAGCATAAAAAGATGTACACTACTTAATTCGGTCATCTAGAACAGCTGTCTGGAAGCATCTGTGCTCGTTATGTTTCTGCACTAATTTATTCAGGTTCTGTTACTAGCCTGTACATCCTGAAGGAAGTCTAGTGGCAAATGATACATATGGCGCATTGGCTTTTAGGTATTCAGTACATGTTCCAAAGATCAATATCTGGACTGGTTTGGATTCCATACACAGATAATGAGATCACAACTTAATGTCTCTTGACAAATGTGCACACTAACCTGGCCACTTTCTTGGAAACAAGCTCACATCCCACTTCCATGTCAAACAGCATGCGGTGGTCTATAATTGTATGCCTATGTGGTGGACCTATATGATAGATATACAGAAAATGGAAGTAGAAGGTAGGCATTTCAAATAATTAGATGCTGAGTATGACATTAAATGACTGAGGTCCAGTCACTTACAGCAGGGGAGTTCTTATTGATGTCCAGTTGATGGAACCATTAAGCATGCCCTTTAAATAGGTGGGGTCATATTTAAATTCAATTCCAATGTCACTGAAATTGGTGGGCTCACATTAGAGAGGAACGCAAGTCATTTGAACACGATTCCTGGAGAGTTCACTGAATTCTGTTCAAAGCTCAACTGCTCTGCCTGCAAATAACATTGATGGACTTTTGATGGCAGTTACCTCTAAAGATGAACTTGAAATGTTAACCTGAAAGTATTTTCAGAAATTCATCAAGCAACTTTGCCAAGTGAGCTCATTCTTCACACCAAAGCTCTTGTCCAAAAGCTGGTCTTACATCCGCAGTCCAATGTTTAGAGTCAACAGGGAACTGAAAGGAACGAAAGGCAGCTGGCAGAGCACTACTTAACTTTTTGCCGAGAAGAGCTGCAGTAAATGTGGATTTAATTATTAATTGCCAATAAGAGTTTGACACATAGTGATTGATCTGAAAAACGGATATGCTCCTTGCAAAAGCTGCCCATATTAATCATTCACTTAAAATGCATTAATTATGACAGGCCCAGCACCAGTACTGCATTGCGGCTGGTGGAGGCTGAGAGAGCCGATTGCCGGTAAAGACACCCAATGATCCCTCTAAAAATCAGCCCTTGTTTTACTGTGGAACACCAACAGCCTTTTTTTCCATTAAACATGAACTGCATAGACGAAGGGCCACAGAGACAACTGCTGAACAGTGTAAACAAACTGCAGCATTTCTTTTTGTGCACGATGAAAGCATCCATTATTTAGTGGAGATATAAGGACTAAAAAGGTTTTGAAGTAATGGAATACGCTATGGCTCAAGAAACAGGTCAAGAGATACTGGAGGAGTGGCTTTTTGGTAGAGTATAGAGAAAAGCACTTAGAAATTCAGAGACAGTAAGCGCCACTTCACAACCAGTGACATTCAGAAATGGTAATGATATACTAAGTTCAAGAAATTCAAAGTTCAGAGGCATTAAATCAGATTTAAACCTAAATATTACATATGAGGTATTAAGAATGAATTTCAAGAGCCACTTTGAAACAGGATGAAATAATGATATATGGTACCCAAACACATCCAAGCTATATTTATGAATCACAAAGCAGAAATCCAGCTCAGTTAGGGTACATATTTTTCATCAAATTATCATTTCACTTTACTCTGTGCTGCAGAAAGTTCTCTCTGTGCATGGAATTAATTAAACTGTGATCACCGCTGCTGCCATTAAACAAGAAAACTTTTTAATGTTTGGTCTTTTGGCTTTGTGTTGGTATAACACAACAAAATTATCATGCTCATTATAGACCTGGATGTTCTGGCACATGTGGGCACTTTATTAGAAACCTTGTAGGTCCACCTTGGAGGTGGGGTAAAGGGGTTGGGTAGTTCTGGAATACATATAATGGAGTTACATAACGAGGATAGAAAAACGAGAATCTATTACAGTTACATAATAAAGATAGTAATTAGACTACAGATATAGAGTCAATTGTATTAGTCAGTCATTCTTCATCAAAAAGAGCTAAAGTTAATGTATAAAATAAACCACACAGGCAATGAATGCATTTCAAGCTTAAACTGCATGTTTTTATTTTTCCACTGTGTTTAAGAAACTAAAGTTTTTTTAGTAATACATTAAAAAACATAGGTTCTAACCATTTTGGCACCCCTATAATTCATATTTGGTGAAGACTCCATTCTGTATTGCTTCATAATGTTGGCGAACACTTGTTGAGGGACCACTATTTCATGCAGAACATTTCCAGTTCCTTGATGGTCTTGGCCCTCTTCCATACAGGACAAAACTTTTTAATTCGGTTCATATGTGGAGGCCGAGAGAGCAACTGCAAAATTCTGATTCTGTGCTCCTGCCACCATTTTTGTGTGGTTTTTCATATGTGTTGAGGGTCAAAATCTGATTAACGGTCCATCCGCAGCCAAGTTTTATCCTTCTGGCAGATGCAGACGGATTTTGGCCTAAAATCTCCTGATATTTAAAGGAATTTACCATTGATGATCCACCACCATGCTTGGCAGTGGGTATCAGGTGCTTTTAAACATATGCAGAGTGGTAAATGGTACAATGTTGTGAATGTTAAATTCCATCTGTAGTCCCTATGACATTTCGCAAAGCTCTGATGCTGTATTTTGTGGATTGCTTTTAGAAAAGGTTCTTTAATAGAACTCTTTCAAAAAGCTTCTGGTCATTGAGGTGGATTTCACAATTTGAAAAAGACTCAACTAAACTGCAGTTCGAAAATGATGACATGATTTTATTTCAAATATTCTTGTCAATAAATTTGACTTATATATTTATGCCTTAAATCATGACACTTAAGCTAAAACAACATGCTTTTAGAAACGATTTCTATTCCATAAATGGTTTGCAATTACTCCAAGCATTTCTAAGGAACATCTGAATCATTATATGTTTTGTTAAGTTTATATGATTGTTTTGCCCACTTTGTTGAGCAGTGCCTATAGTTTTGGAGTTCTGAGGTACTAGCAAGATTACCCTTTCCCATTTTGACTGATGATGTTAGGAGAATCATATAGATTTGAAGAATTTTTAATTTTGGGAGGTTTCCAAGTGGTGGACCACTCTGAAATCTAGGTGTGTGAAAACCTCAGCAATGCCACTGCGCCTGGAACACTTGAAAAAGCACCACACTCTACCCACACTCTACAACATACCACTACCATGTCAACATCACAGCTGTGTTATTATAGCTGGTCAGTCATCCTGAGGTGAGAAACAGAGCAATGATGAATGAGGTACAGAATGGCTGACAAACTGAGTGTGACAGTCTGTATACAGTGAAAATATATTGTTGACTTATAACAACTGAATTGCGTTCCCTACTGCAGCCAGCTGAAAGGCTTTCTAATGTATGATCTTTTGACTTTGTATTGGGAAATTGGAAAAATTACTGATTATTTATGGAACTTTATATTTGTCTGACCTACGTCCATTGTCCATTTTTTTTAGGTATATATACAGTTATACCATATTATGTTCCAAATCCTATATGCAAAGGTTGGGGCTTCCCTGGCCAAATTGAACAGAGTTCATTTGCAAAAAAAAAAAAAAAAAAGGATAAATACCCACCTTTAAAAAAAAAAGAACTGACCATCGTTAACTTAGCACATTCTAAAGCCTAAATACATTTTGTCACAAAAGCCTTTATTGTCCACTGTCAAGGTGCTGCAAGTTCATGTCCACACAAAAATTGTAACGGGGAGTGAGGAGGCGGACGCACGTGCTGAGATAAGCGAGATTTATTAAGGGTAAATCCAGGGTCATGGTCAAAAACGGTCCAGGTTCAAGTAGCCAATACGGAGAAATCGGGGGGGCAGACATGACAGACACCAGAATTCAACAGAACAAGCAGAACAGCCAATAGAGACCAATATAGCATATAACACCAACAACATAGACAGAGGTTCAAACAAAGACAAGCAGTCAAGACAAGGGGCAAACACAAGGCTTATGAAACAGGGATAACGAGGGACAGGTGAAAACAATCAGAGGCGGAGTCAACAAACAAGGGGGCTGGACCAAAACAAACGCACACGGAAGACCAAAACAAAAAGCACATGGGAGGAGTGGGAGGAGCCAATCGTGACAGTAATGGTCAGTGCTGTTCTTGAGCAGTTCAGGTTGGTGATTTTTGTTGAATGAAAAGAAGTAATCGATATAGTCCAGAGTCATTGAGCCAACACAGGCTGATCTGGGGGCAGACATGACAAACAAACAAGAAACAACATCCCAAACAACAAACAATCAAAACAGGCTTACAAACATCCAAACAAAGACCAATAAACACAAGGGGCAAACACAGGGTTTAAATACAAACCAGGATAATGAGGGACAGGTGGGAAACAGGTGGAAACAATCAGGGGTGGAGCCATGAAACAAGAGTGAATAGAGTGGACTGAAAACCAAAACAGAAGCACATGGACAGGACTGGGAGGGGCCAATCGTGACACAGGGCATGTGTTTCTGATAGAATGGCTAATAAGTATAGGCATGAAGTAGGTACACCTCATAAACTAACAGCACAGAGTATGTTTGCTCTCCCAGCCATTCTTTGCGATGGTCAACTTGTTTATTACAATACATTATTCACTAGTCCATAAAGAAATGTTTGAGTCTATGACCACAGGCATTGTAGTCTTATTGTGAAGAGAGACACGCCCTTCCCATTACAGACACTTTTCATTCATTTGCACATTGCTACATTGCTGGTAGTCCAGTGCAGTGATTGGCATTCAAGTAAGGAAAAGGAAAATTTCTAGAGGGTAAGGTTAGAGTAACAGTCACTTTGTAGCCATTAAATATTTAAAAGTAATTTAAATTCAACCCTACAGACAGTAAACTAGGACATTTCTTGTTTTTTCTATATGCTAGTCTGCCAAACTGCTGAAAGCTAACTGTGTCTGTCATTTTTTTCCTTAAATGTGTTATCTCAGTTCTTTCATAATGACACCTTGATATTTGCTCCTGTCTAGACAGCCCTGCTCTCAGGCAGTACTGTGAGGCAAACTTCAAGTGTAGGCCTTCAGGCTTTGTTATAGTAAAATACTATGTTAACTGCTAACAACCTTTAAGTTCACTCAGACTTTGGGTGAACTTAACACTTTAGTATATCATGTAGAGCTGTCCTAAAACATCCTGGTATTGTCATATTCCTATAGATAGATAAAACTTCATGTGACGATATTTTAAATGAGCATTTATGTGGAGTGTCAGATACCTACCATTCCTCTAATGCTGCTGTATGAGCATTACCTTTCGCACCAAATGCCATGGCATTTCTTTCTTTGATCAGAACTATGAACAGCTTGCACAGTTAATTAACTACAACCGAATACATTTTGCCTTCTGCATATTAAGGCACACGAGACCATCCAATTACAATGTACACTGGAGCATTTCACTAGCTCACATGTAGACTTTTTCCTTAGGGAGTATGCTGTCAAGATCCAGGCTTAGGTGGTCTCAGCTATGAAACTTGTTTCCTCTGCACAACAAATTAAATCTGGCATACAGACAAGTGCTCCTTAACACTCGTCACTTCTTCATAGTTTTGCTTCATTGAAACAGTGGCCTGGTGCACTGCTTTGATTGTAAAATGAATGCATAGTCTACAAATCTTTCATGTCAATCTTCATAAATATCTTTTTTTCCCTTTTGTTGAAGTGTTTTGCTCTGAGAAAGCCATGAAAGGAGCACTAGGTGTTTCAATCCACTTATAGCCTTTCCAATTAGATTATGCCACTGCTCTTGGTTTTTTCATATCAACCTAATGGATCTGGGAAGCAGCATTTTCCCCTTGTAAAGGTTTACACAGGGTTTGCGATTCTAATATGCAGATTTACTGGATTATCGAGATAATGCAGTTTTAATTGTTCAAGTGGTTGCCAATGAGTCAATCATGTCCATCCACAGAAATCGTAGTGGCTTCAGTCAGTGGAGACGTCTGAGTGATTGGCACCTCATTGTATTATTTGTTGCCAGTGATGCTCAGGTAGTCGCAAAGCTGGAATTATTTACCAGTAGTGGCCTGCCTGTCTCTGTGGCTTTATAGTATGGCATTTGACAGGTTTCCAGATGCGTAAGTGATTGCATAGGGAGTGACTTCCCCTCCGAAGAATGAAAGCAGAGCTGCTTGGAGGACACATTTACTGTGGTGCATTGAACATGATGAATAACTGCTCTGAGAGGAGATGTCCTGTACTGGAGAGCCATATCCAGCTTTAGCTTATCACGCAGACACTCCATTTTTCAAGTCAAAATGCCCCTCTGTATCATCAGTAACAAACTAGTGCTGAGCGACTAACAGCAGCCAAGCCTGAGTAGAAGTGTTGGTCTAAATATGCAGCAAATTGATGATATACCTACATACAAACTGAGTTTTGTAGGAACTATGGAGCTTTGTGGATCCAGGGTATTTAGATTAACAGATGTAACTGAAATATTCATATTAATGGACTCTAAGCACATGCGGTTTAATGTTTTAGTATTAAGACATATATAAAATAAGATATGTAGACTACATGGCCAAAAGTATGTGGACCCCAGACCACCGCACCCATGTGACCTTATTGGACATCCCATTCCAAAACCATAGAAAATATTTTTGAGTTGTCCCCTTTTTATACACTGAGAATAGCCTCCAGTCTTCTGGGAAGGCTTTTCTCGAGATTTTGGAGTCTGTCTGTGAAAACTTACGCCCATTTATTCATAAGAGCATTTGTGAAGTCAGGCATGGATGTTGGACAAGACGGTCTGATTGACAGTTCACATTCCAATTTATCTCGAAGGAGTTCAGTGGGGTTGAGGTCAGGGCTCTGTGCAGGCGACTTCCATGCCAAACTTGTCAACTTCATCAAACTGTTGCCACAAAGTTGGTAGGAAATATTTGTCTAAAATGGTTTTGTATGACGTAACATTAGGATTACCTTTCACTGGAACTAAGGAGCCAACACACTGAAAAACAACCCAAGATCATTATCCCTCCTCCACCAAACTTTACTGTTGGCACTATGCCCTCAGAAGGCAGCGTTCCCCTGGCATCCACCAAACCCAGATTCGTCCATCAGACTGGCAGATAGTGAAGCTTGATTCATCACTTTAAAGGACACATTTCTGCTGCTCCGAAGTCCAGTGACATGCTTTAAAACATTCCAGCTGATGTTTGGCATTGCATATGATGTTCATAGGCTTTTGTGCAGTTGTATGGCCTTGGAAACCCATTTCATGAAACTTCTGACCCATAGTTCTTGTGCTGTTGTTACTTCCAGGGGCTATTTGGAATTCTGTAATGAGTGATACAACAGAGGATATGTGATTTGTATACACTATGTGCTTCAGTGACCCACAAGAGCAGCTCAGAGAATTGCTAATTGAGATTTTAAGTACAAATGAGAACTAGACCCAAGACACGATCAAGACCCAAAAAATGTCCTCTTTGATGCCAAGCTTTATTTAGTCCTCAACTGCTTCTTGTCAAAAGACTGAGCTATATCCTTACAGATTCACATGAGGTGATAAAATTAATGCTTGGAATTCTAGAGTTAGTATTTTTTACTGTTTAAATAACAGGTAATTATTACACTTGCAGTCCAGTTTTATTATGCAACATTTATGTTGTTTGGTCTCCGCCACCCCCACCACCCAGAAGGAGAAGCAGCTTAGAAAATGTGTGTGTGTGTGTGTTTGGTTAGGATTAAAATTATGTTACCCTTGTTAGTCCCACAATGGGGAAATTTCACCTCTGCAATTTAACCCATTCGTGCAGTAAAACACCACATACACACTAGTGAAGACACACACTAGGGGGCAGTGAGCACACTTGTCCGGAGCGGTGGGCAGCCCAATCCGCAGCGCCCGGGGATCAGTTGAGGGTTAGGTGTCTTGCTCAAGGACACCTCAGTCATGTGCTGTCGGCTCTGGGGATCAAACCGGCGACCTTCCGGTCACGAGGCTTGTTCTCTAACCTTCAGTCCATGACTGCCCCATAATTGTGAAGACACACACTAGGGGGCAGCTTGCCCAGAGCGGTAGGCAGCCCTATCCGCAGTGCCCAGGGAGCAGTTGCGGGTTAGGTGCCTTGCTCAAGACTGTCGGCTCAGAGGATCAAACCAGCAACCTTCTGGTCACAAAGCTGTTTCCCTAACCTCCAGCCCACTACTGCCCCAGTCGGATTTATTTATTTGTTTGTTTGTTTGTCTGATTTAGTCGCTGATTTGTTTGTTTGCCGGGTTTTCAGGAATTGACATGTCAGCATTTATTATCTCTTAAAGATGAAACATAATTGTACATACAACAATAACTCTCAAATTCAAATCATAATTAGATATCTCCTCTTCTACTTCCAATAATGCTAATATGGTATGGATTAAAGTATCAATTATGACTCTGACCCTCCATTTCTAAATCAAGTCAGATGTCAGGAGGTCTTTTACATTTTTAGAGGATTTACAACAAAAAAAAGTCTCAAGCCTGGACTCACGGCAAACACTGCACTAAGAATTACAGTACCTACTGTGAACCCTAAATGAAGCAGAACCTGAATGGGAAATAGAATGGGATAGAGATAAAGATATAATCACAGTCGAAAATTTCAGATACCATGGAGCCTGATGCACGCCATAATATGGAGAGTGGGAAAGCCATTTTTATCATTAAAAGGTATCAAAAATTTGTCACTCTGCTTCTGTGAAACACTTCCTTTGAGGAATGGTTAAAGTCCCATATCGACATGTCCAGCTAACGCAGTCATGGCCATCATCATAGCGCTTTCAAGGTGTTAGCTAAAGGCCACTACTCTGGGGGTCTGCTCAGAGCTTTAATAGAAAAGGCCAAGAAAAGCCGTTCAATTCAAAAAGCCCAAAGCCTTTTTACTTCCCCACCAGAGACCGTCAGAGACGGGGCTGTGTAAAGGACCCATGAGACTTCAGAACAATGGAGCAAAGTGCACAACCACATAAAAATCCACATGTACCCTGAGGACAACTAGACCTACTATGGTTCCTCTCATGTGAAGGTCATTTTAACACCTAATTCAAGCCTTAATGTAAAGAGCTAGTGTCAGGGCTTCCCTCGTTTGAAACGTAAGCATGGCAGCTTGAATACTATTCTGCCGTTTGAGTGTCACGTCCTGTTGTGCTAGTTGGAGAGCATCAGAGCATTCTGTAATGGGGAATATTGGTGGAGTAGGTTTTCTCACTGAATGGGTGTTACGATGGTGGCCTGTGGCTTGTCCACTTTGACTGTCTCAACCACAAAGTCATTTTGTTAAACATTTGGTAATCACAAAGCGAAACTGG